>NC_133764.1:50878637-50911137 GCF_036562045.2 Rhinolophus sinicus | reverse complement strand
CGGGCCCCGAGGGACGCCCGCCGTGGGAGCCGCCGTCCGCCCCCGATGTAAGGGGCGGGGCGACACCCGCGCGGCGAGAGGCCGGCCTCGGTAAGCTCCCGGACGCGAAGGGGTGAATCGGCAGCGGCGGCGAGGAGGCCGCGCGCAAGACGGGAGGCCCCGCGAGGAAAGGGCGCGGGCGCGCGGCCGGGCACCCGTGGAAGGGCCGAGGGCGCAAGGCGGGCCGCCGGGAAAACGCACGGGGATCCCACCGCCACACACGAGGGCGGCCCCGCGACGCCCGGACGCCGACCGGCCTCGGCCACCCTCCCGCGAGCCTGGCCGCTGCCCGGCCCCTCCGCCGGGGCCCCGCGCGAACTTGGCGCCGCCGAGGGAAACCCCCGACGGCGTCCGTCTTTCTCTTTCTCCAGCCGTCCGGTCGCGGCTCGGGAAAACCCACACCCGGGGAACGACACCCCGAGCGAGGCGGCCCCAACCCGTGCCCGCGCGGCGCCCACCGGCCGCGGCTCGGGACGGGAGCGGGCGGAGAGCCGCTCGACGCGGAGAAGCGGGAGGCGTCGGAGGCCGAGCCGCCCGCCCCACACCTCGCCGCGCGGCGTCAAGCGCCGCACGCGCCCACAGCAACGCGGCCTCAAAACCGCGCCGGGGATGCCGGGCCCGGGCCCGTGCGTGACCCTCCCCGACTCGGTGGGGGAGGCGCGGGCCGCGGTAGGCCGGGAGAGCACCGCTCGGGGCCCCTCGCCACACGGAGCGGAGGGGCCCCTTGGCTGGCCAAACTGACACGCGCAGATGAGGGGCGGCGGCTGGGGATGCGGTACCCCAAGGCACCCTCTTCGGATCGCTAGAGAAGGCTTTCTCACCGAGGGGCATCGCCCCCGACCCGGACACGCCCGTCGGGCACGGGCCAGAGCGCTCGGACGCCGGCGCCTGGGGTTGGGGGTCTGCGGTACGGGTAAGAGGGAGACGGACGACGGCCTCCGCGAACGGAGGCCTCAGGCGGGAGCACAGCGCGCACAACGACACGAGGGCGAAAGACGCCGTCGTCCACGAGTAGCGTGAGCGCGCCGCACACCCCTTCACAGACAGCCAGCGGCCGGAAATTCACCGGCCCCGGGCCGCCACGACCGCCCGCGCGGCACCTGCCCCCAGCAGCGTGGGGACGGGTGAGACGCGGCACGGCGCCCGTCCGAGTCGGGCCCCGAACGCCAGACGCGAGCAGGGGGCACACGACGAGGCACCCGCCGCCTCCCCGCGAGCGGGAGAGGAGAATGCCTCCTTCCCTCCTTCGACCTTACCGACTCGACCCCGCACACACTTGACCGGGATTGACCCGACGGGGCCGCCGGGAGCGGGAAGCGACGCCACCGACTCGGCCTCGGGCACCTGAGGGACGACCTGGAACGCTCCAGGGGCACCACCAGAGGGCCGGGCGAGGCGCGCAGGGCGCGACGGCGGGACGGCCCTCCCCGCCGCGGGGAGAGCCGCAACGCGAGACACGGCCGAGGCCGGGCGGAGAGTGTCCGCTGCGTCAGGAGACCCCTGGCCCCGCCGGCGCCGTGAGGCAGGAGGCGGGGGAACGGGTCGGGCCGGAGTCCGCACCCCTGCCTTCCACACACCGCCATCGGGCGGGCGGGAGAGGCGAGGGGCCCGCAGGCAGAGCGAGAAGAGCGGTCCCATTCGCCATGAATGTCCGTCCCTCGTCTGGCGCGGCTTAGGCCCGGCCCGGGAGAGCGCGACGTCACCACATCGATCGGAGAACACAACGGGCAAAGAGGCCACGGGGGAAGGTAGCGCAGCGAGGACAACGATCAGAGGAGCCTGCTTCAGCCTCGCCGCACACCCCACTTCCCGCAGGGCTCGGCTGGCGGCGAGGGCCCCGCGAGGAGGCAGCGCCTGCCAGCGGCAGAACGGGCACCTAGGCACCCGGACCGCGCCCGTGTGAATGCACGGCGAGGAAGACACGCGGGACGAGACAACCCCGCAACGCCTGCCACCCCACGCCACCCTCGGGTACCAGAGACCGGAGGGCTTCGTGTCGACCGCGGGTCCTCCGGGAACGCCTGGATTACGCGCGAGCCGGCGCGCAGGCCCAAGCGGGCGGCTCACGAACCAGAGACAGGAGGGCCCGGGCACCGGGCGGCGGGCAAGCGCCCGCGGGGCACCCCACGCGCTCGCGCCGAGGAGCCCGGCCCCGTCGGGGACCGTTCGCCAGAGGACTGCGTGTCCACACCTCTCCGGTGGCACAAAATGTCGATCTCTGGCGTAAAAATCACCGCGCCCGTCGGCGGCGCCTATCCACGGACCTCAGCGGCCTCCTCGGAACCGGTCTCGGGCCACCGGACCCCGGTCACCACCCCATCCCCGCTAGCGGGAGGAGCGGCTGGGCCACCTGGTCGACCCCGAAGCAGGGGAGCCCCGAAGACAGGCGAGGAGGGCGAGGAGACGAGATACTCCCCACCGCAACGGTCGCAGGCGCGGGCAGGGGCCGCCACGAACCACCGCGCCTCCGAACTGGGACTCGGGAGGGGCGTGAGGGGAAACGTACCACCGAGGCGCCTCCGACGAACGGGCCTCCGACGGCCCACCCCACCGGCCCGGCCGCCCGCCCGGTCTCTGGGGACGGGAAAACGGGGAGGAAAAGTCGAGTCGGACCGACCGGGACCCGCGCGTGCCCCCGTCCCGGTCCACCTCGCCCTCCACGTGCCTCCCGCAGGGCCCGGCCCCGGTCCCCGCCGCCGGAACGGGACTCCGGAGAGTCGCGTCCGGCGACACCGTCCCCCGCGAGCACGCACGCGGGCCGGGGACTCCCTCCCCGGCCACACGCGCGGGCGGCGTACGGTCAACGTCTCCCGATCGGGACTTGGGTGAAAATTCCCGCGGAGGGGCGTCCGACGACAGGCCCCGGGGAAGGACCGCGGACGGGCCCGCGGGGCCCTGGCCGGGCCATCCCGCGCGGCCCCGGGTCGGCGGGCAGCCTCCGGAGCGGGACGCGGGGGAGAGAAAACAAAGTGCGATCGACACGGAAGGGCCGACGCCGGGCAGGCCCGGCCGCGGGCCGGGCGGGCGGGCCGGCGCGCGGGCGCGTCCCGCCCTCTCAGCGTTCCTCCGCGAGCGGAGGGGCACGGGCGAGCGCCGGTCGACGCGACCGGGCAGCCCGGGGGACGGGCGGCGGTCACTCCCTCAGAAACCTGCACCTCCAATCTCCGGCGAACGGGCGACGCGCCGTCTCCACGGCACCACCGGGACGATTCCGCCGGTGACGCCGGCCGCCCGCGACGCCTCCCCGGGCACAGCGGCCAGATCCTCCCCCTTGGCGCGGTCGCCGGAGCTCCGGAGGAAGGGGACGATATAAAAGCGGCCGCCAGGTGGCGCCCGACAACCGGAGCGAACGTCAGCGGGACGGATCCGGATCGCGAGCCGGCGAGGGCGCCCGCCGCCGGCACGGTCGCCGGACCTCGTCCGGCCCACCTCGGATGGCCTCTCCGGGCCCGGAGCGGGCCGGCTTCGGCCACCGAGCTCCCGGCCGCCACGACGCGACCCCGGCCGCTCAAGGGGACCCGAGGCGGGCGGTAAAGGCGGGAATCTTGGGTTTGGTTTCGTTTTCTTCCTTTTGCGCGAGATCTTGATCGAAAGACAGCTCACGTGCGACGCCGTATTCGTCTCGGACACACGTGGTAGCCAGTCCACGGGGACCCACCTCCTGGAGTACCGTATTTTGCACTGTATAACCCCCCCCCCCCCCGGTAGACCGCGCACCCACGTCTTTGGCCCAATCTTTCGAGGGGGGGGGGGAGGACGTTTCCTTTTAATCCCCTCCCCCCCCCCCGTGTGTCTTTACGTTTCGGTACCCATCTTCTGCATCACAAGGGAATTCTAGCGTCCAGTCTTTGACGCGTTCCAGTATGAGAAATTTTACGTAACGAGTAATTACAGAACGCAAGAACAGGTGCGAGGTTCGAGACGTTTCACGTACCGGTCACACCCTCAAGGCCTTTTACGCACCCTTGAAGGCCAAGAACTCTTGGCCGCTGCCAGTTCCTCCCGAGTTCCACAAAACCGATGATCCCACGCCAGGGTATTGACTTATCGGTCATGCGGATATCGTGATCGACGTCTAGGATCACGCTTTTAACTCAGAAGCGTCAATAAAAGAATGAAAAAATACTCAACCACGTACGGAATCGGCCCGAGCCGCGTAGAACGCGCATCCTCATCTTCCCCTCAGACACTCGGGCCAAACGGTGCGCATTATACACGGCGATTTACGGCATCTGTTTCCTATCTGGAACTTCGGACCTCTGCCTCTTCTCTATGTCTCCCCCGCCCCCTTTTAATGTCTCAATGACAGTCCACGGTCAATACCATTCCATATCAGCTTCAGGTGTACCGCACAGCGGTTAGACATCTAGACAGTGCAGGAAGCGATCCCCGGACCGGTACCCACCCGGCACCACGTACACGGTCACGACCACATCCTCGGTCGTGTTCCTCTGCTCGACACGCCCGTGGCTATTTCTTTATCCCTTCCCTTCGGCACCCTGCCCCCAACGCCGTCCCCGCACCATCGCCCCGACCACACGATCCGGTCCCCGTGTGACACCGTCCACGGTGATCGCCATAGGGTCGACTACATTCCTTACGCCGTACCTCACAGCCCCGTGACTACCGTGCCACGACCAATCTGTACTCATTCACCTTCCCTTTTCACTCCCCCAACGCCCCCTTCCCGGATCTGTTTGACCGGGAATCGGGGTGGGGTGGTGGAATACGTCGTCGTCGTCGTCATCATCACCGTAAGTAATAATAAATCCCCCACCCCGGCCGGGCGTCGGCAGGAACGGGAAACAGACCGCCCCGCGCCACTCCGGGGCGAGGCCCGGCGCCTCGGACGTGAGTGAAACCACGCCCGGGCGCTCAGGCCTCCCGGCGCTCCCCGAGCGGCTCCCGGGCTCCGGAAGACTTAGAAGAATCTGGGGGCCGTCGACCGCAACACGGCAACCGGGCACGTATTCAGAGGACGACCGCGACCGCGGAGCATCGTCTCCTTTTCTTCCCCTTTTCATTCCATCTTTTTCCAGCGGAGGGAGGAGGGTCTCCCAGACAGAAGAAGCCCACGAGCCAGACAGGTGACGTCTACACACGCACGGTCCCCAGTGCTCGCGTCTGGCGGGTAGTGCAGGATTGTGAAATGACGGTGCCGGCGAAACCGATACCGAAGACAGGCCACGTTCCAATCGTCCCCGTGACGGGGAGGGGAGGAGGAGGGGCAGGGGCGGGCGGGGGGGGGGAGAGCCGCTCGCAACATTCAAACTGTGGGGGTCAAAACGTTACACACGCCTACACGGACCGTCACGATCTTTGGCGAGTCAGGACAATTCACCTTTCAACATTCTGACCCCCCCGTTTTCGGATCGGTCACTTCTCCCGAGCTCCTACGAGGGGACGTTTCCACCACCGGCACTTCCCGTGACGTTTCATCTCTCTCTCTCTCTCTCTCTCTCTCTCTCTCCCTCTCTCTCTCTCTCCTCCCCCTCCCTCCCTCCCTCCCTTCCTCCCCCTCCCCTCAACGACCCTGCACCCCAGTCGATCGGGTCGCAGTTTCAGCGGTCAGTCACAAGGTGGCAGTGTTGTCGCGCCCGTGCTCGGGAGTCTTCTAAGCCCGTGCTGGTTCGCTTCAAGACACAACCCCTTTCTAGTCTCCGTCTCCGGTCACCTCTTCAAAAGAAATACTCTCATTTGAGGATCCGTTTGGGCGCAGACAGGAGTAGGAGACAACGCCGAACACACTAGAGTGTCTGTGTGACTGCACGTGTGTTTTTATCACGGTGGTAAAAACAGACAATTGATCGTTTTCACAGTTTATGAGCATGCAGTTCACTGACGTGAAATCTGATCCCCTCCTCGTGGACAAAAAAGGAGGCACATCCTAAACCTGACTGGTCTGGAAGGGGCCAGCCCTGCAGGCGGCAGGGTATCGACACCAAAAGTAAACACATAGAAATTACTGCCGTGTTTCTCCAGAATGAGATCTAGCCATACCATCAGCTCTCGTGCGTCTTTTGGGGCAAAAATTAATATAAGACCCTGTCTTTTTAATAGAATAGAACGTCATACCGGATTTTCTGTGAGACTGGGTCTTACGTTCATCTTGACTGCAAAATACTCATTCGAGCTGATTGTCCAGCTAGGTCTTATTTCGGGGAAGCGTGGTAACTGAAAGTGGGTCGTAGGCAGCGGTCACATCTCTGGCCCGTACTTTTTCGGACAAAGGTCAATGTTTACCTGCAGGGAGACCCTCTGTCGTCTCTTGGCATTGAAGATGACAGACCCTCGGAATTTCAGAGTCATTCCTCTCTCTGTACCCCTCGGGCAAGACCTGCCGCACCGGAGCCCGAGACCACAGAAATCCTCACCCTCCTCTCGCGGGCGAATACCGTCTCCGTGCTGTAAACATTCATGATTCACTATCTCGCGTCCACCGGTGTAAAAGAAAGAAGTATGTGTCCTCCATTTTACTTTTATCCGATCCCACAGATCTCTCCACTCTTCTCTCTCCAACCCCATTCGACTACCACCGAGGAGACTCACGTGATCCTCCTTACGTCTCTTCCTCTGATTCCGATGTACAAGGTGTGATCGGACGATACGGTGAATGGGTAAATATAAGGAAATTAGGACACCGAAAGATTCATCGCCATCATCTCCCCTCAAAATACTCCCACTCGCCTCAAACACACTTATCCCATTGTCATCGCCACTCTCTATGAGGCAGTTCTGGAAGTCCTCTCTCACGGGTGCCTTTAGTGGCCGTGTTGTGGCTGCCTCGATATCCTGAATCGTTTTGACTTCCGCGGAAAGCCAGAACTCGTCACGGTCCCAGAGCCGGCGAATAGGCGGAGGAGGACACACCGTCGTGTGTTCCTGCGACGGAATCGCCAGAGCCAGAAGCGATGTGTGACGCGGGCGTTGTCACGACGGAGGACGATTCACGGCCTGCTGTAAAACACGCCTTCAGTCAACCGTAGCTCACACACGACTGACCGCACAGAGCGAGTGGAAACTCGTCACGCACCGTTACTACCACCTCTCCCCAACAATCAGACCCGAGCGGTAAATAAGCCCCGGCATGATTTTTCATGAGACGGCCCCCGAAAATGAGCCCCGAAGCATATTTTGCAGGAAAAAATCCACACGAGACCCGGTCTTATTTTTGGAGAAACACGGTAAGGTTCGATGTGCCGCTTCCTACGTCGAAGATACCTGCCTTTGTCTTGAAGGGCACGACGCAACAGCGTTCACCGTACTTTGTGATCACAACGGAGAAGCTCCGTGTCGCTCATCGCTTCTGCTATGGCGATCTCTGTCGGATAAAATATTATGGCGTGTCCTTAGCCACCTTACTCACCGGATCTGGCACCGTGTGACGTTTGCCCCTTCCCCGGAGTCAAAATGACCGTGAAAAGGCAGCATTTTTAAGTGATGCGGGACATCGAGGCGGCCACGACGGCACACGGCTGTGTGAAAGAAAACCAGACATCGATGTGTGTGAGTCATCCACGGTATGTCTAACTTCCGTGAGAAAAGTAAATTCTCACGGCCTGCGAGTACTCAAACAACCCGAACGGGGAGAAAATAAACACACATCGCGTGGGATTCTGTGTCAGTACCACGTTTGCTACCGGTTTTAGCGAGACGGTTTTACATTCTACGTTTACGGAGGGAAGGGGACACAGCCAACGACTCTCTGCAGGTTGACGGCACTCGGGGTGCTCGGAGAACTGCACAAGGTCCCTCCTATTTAGGAGTTAAACGGCCCGTCGGGGACCCCTCTTTCTAACCTTTTAGAAATACTTGGCCCCCGGGTCCGAGGGGTGGGGCTGGGGGGAGGGGCCGGTCCCCGTATCTCCTGAGTGCCTGCCGAAACTCTCCTAAGTTAATAATGGAGAGAAAAGAGAATTTAGGTCAGAATCTAAACTCACAGGCAGCCGTTAGAGGCAGGGCTTACGGGTCTCCTGACAAAACTTTTCCAGAGTCCTTTCTAAAGGACGATCGACTCGTGTGACTTTTCCTCTGTGGTACGGGCCATTGGCAAGAAACGGGCCGAGTACGAGCCCAGATCTAGGGGCTCCGTTCGTCTTCACAACCAAACAGGTTTTAGAGGCAATAAGTCCAGAGCGAACAGCTGAGAAAGGGTAAGCGGCCCTTGTATTCATCGGGAAATCAGCAGGCTTCCCTGCCGCATCGCAGGTCACCTGTGGTTCTTCCCCTGTGATGATGACGGTCTTCTTGAGAGCTGTGGGAAAACTCGGGCCCCGTTACTCGATGACAGCCATTTGCAGGGAAGGAGTTGGTCCCCCCCCCCCCCGCTCCCTTTGGAGTAGGGGACAATCTCTCTTCTGCCTGCCCTTGTAGTCTGCACAGGGAGCACAGCTATTTTGGAAGATTAGCGTACTCCTCACTCCGGTGAATCTGGGCTTCTATATCCAAAGCGGGCTCCTTTGCCTGGCGTGCCTCTTTTGGGGATGCCGGGGTAGCCCTGAGGTCGTCTCGGCCTTAGCCCGTGTATAACTGCAGCCAAAAAGTCTGGCCTGTCTCTGGCCTCGTCTCCGGCCTTTCTGCTCCTTTTTTCCCTCCTTTTCCCTGTCTCACTTGTGAAAGACATGGTAACAAATTTCCCGGCCTTCCTTAGCATAGAAGCCTTCTCGTCAGGGATGCGACAGGAAGTCGATGACATGCTCTGTGAGGTCAAGGAAAATATCGGGCTAAACTTAATGAATTTACTTTAAACTTATCTCGGTTTTTAGTGAAAATAGTAAAATTCTTCTTTACACGGGTTCATATCTGACCTGAGAAGGGTACAGGAACTCCAGCAGTACCAAAATACAGAGGTTTATGTAATTATTATATGTAAGTATGTAAACGTTACACTCAGTTCTTACTAGTGTGGAGATTTGGTTTTCTCTAGTAACCGAGGACCCCATGATGAGGATGGTATAAAATAGAGAATATTCTGATGGCACCTAAAGCCTTTGCTTTCCAGGCAGAGTTTCTCTCTCTCTCTCTCTCTCTCTCTCTCTCTCTCTCTCTCTCTGTAATTTCAGTAACAAATAACACGTTTCCTCCAAAATAAGACCTATTCCGAAAATAAGCCCCAGGTAAGATCTCAGCCAGACGGAAGCGTTTAGTACGTCCTGACGATGTTCCCGAAGAAGATGACACGACCGTAGCTGAACAAATGTAGACTACTGCTGTACATGGAAAAATAAGACATCCCTTGAAAACAAGTCCCAATGGAGCAAAAATTGACCTAAGACCCAGTCTTCTTTTGGGGGAAACACGGTAGTTCCAAAAACTTTGTCCTACGTCGCAGAGAGAGAACAGTCGACTCTAATGTTGCACTCCGTTTCTTCTGATACTAAAATTTATGTACTGAATTGCAGTTAGCTGAACTACATGTGATCTGTTTTCAAGATTTTTCTTCTGAAACCTTTTATAACTTTTCCAGTCCCTCTCAGTGTGTCTTCTTACCAAATGTAGGACAAACTAGTCTGTCCCCCCCCCCCCCGATTTCTTTAAAAATGTATTTTTATCTCTTATACCTCCTTTGAGAACATATTACTTTATGTAACTTTAAAAATATTAATTAGAATCTGTAACCTGTAGAACCCGAGTTTTTACTGATAACTAATAAATAAACGATTAGCATTTCTACTGGAATATCTAGGAACGTTTTGTAACTCAGAAGTGTAGGCTCTGCTGGAAATATATTTACAAGTGTTTTGCCATCATATTTTTAATAAAGTACAAAACACATTTATTAACATACCTTAATTTAGGTTTTAGCTTTCCCATAATAAGGAGATAAAAGTAGATGAACGCAGACTTATCTTATAATTAATATTTTAGTATTTTGTTAGTTTGAAATATCTGCATATTTAATACTTTTTATCATGTAACTTACCTTAGTTCAACTCTAAGGCTTCCAGTTACCAAAAGAATTCAGGAAAGCACGTTTAAGCATGCACTCTGTCTCACACACACACACACACACACACACAAGGTAGGCTGATCAAGTTCACGAACTCATCCTAGAAAAAGTGCTACATACCTCATTGCTGAATATCATTATGGTCACCTTTGAAGTACTCCCGTTGGGAAGCTATGCACTAATGCCAGCACCTAGTCCACTCTTCAAAGCAATTTTGGAACTCTTTTTCTGGAATAGTCATCAGAGCTGTCATCGTTATTACTCTTGATGTCCTGAATGTCATCAAAATGTCTTCCTTTCAATATTTCCTTTATCTTTGGCTAAAGAAAGAAGTCGTTGGGGAACCAGATCAGGTGAGTAGGGAGGGAGTTCCGATACAGTTATTTGTTTACTGGCCGAAAACTCCCTCACAGACATTGCCCTGTGAGCTGGTGCTCTGTCGTGAGGCAAGAGTCACGAACTGTTGGTGACAAGTTTCAGGTCATGTCACTTTTTCATGCAGGCTTTTCAGCACTTCCAAATAGTAAACTCGGTGAACGGTTTGTCAAGTTGGTACAAATTCATAATGAACAATCCCTCTGACATCAAAAAAAAGGTCAGCAACATCGTTGCGACAGCTTCACACCCTTTATTGTCCTGCTTTGTGCGTGCGTGCGTGCGTGCGTGCGTGCGTGCTTAATCATTATTACTAAAAATTTCATTAACAACCTTTTATTTTGCTTGTGTTTCTTCATTATTTTAACAACTCCAGGAGATTTTAGAGTCTATTATTACCTAAGTCAATTTTTGTAAACCGTGGTATAACAAAACATATTATATTTAACGATAGTGGTAGCGACTTCAAAAGACATGTCTATTTAACCAAAAGTTGATCTAGCCTCGGTTTCAACTATTTTCTTAGATCATGTGATCCGGAAAAGTACTTGGGTCAGTTTTTGTTCTTTATTTTTAATTTATATAAGCGCTTAATCTTTTTTCTTTAAGCCAACCAAATATTACAATCTTCTAATACCAGCCGGAGGCCAGAACGTTATGTTGTACATAAAACATAGAAAAACATAGATATCAGAGATCATATACATAAACAGTATTAATAATGACTATAGAGAGAAGACTTAAGATTTTTTATTTGCCCATGACAGTTTGAAGGAAGCTGGAAAACGCAAGGAGTGTTCGGCTTGTGAGATTAGCCACTAGATTTCAAAAGTGCCCTTTTTCTTTCTTTCTTTCTTTCTTTCTTTCTTTCTTTCTTTCTTTTTTTTTTTTTTTTTTTTTTTTCCGGGTAACTCAGCCTCAGGCAGTAGCGGCGGTGTTTGTATTTCTTGCTCTCCGTAAGACCCTGAAAGTTACCGACAGAAAAATCTTTAAAAAGTTTTATTTTCAAACACAGAGTTGGTGTCTAGTTATAAGTGGACTAGGAGATGGGTGAATTCCCCTTTTCTATGAACCATCGGTGTAGATATTTTTTATTTTTCATTATAGGCTGACCGACCGATTGCCTGATACATGGCCCAGAGGGCTCTGAGGAGAGCGTGCAGACATAGAGCCCCCTATCGGTTTGGTGTTTAAGGTATAAACAGAAAAGTGAAGGGGAGGAAGAAAAAAAAAAAGGGGGGGGGGAGGGGAACGGACAGACCGGAGGTGAACAAAACGGAACAAAGAAGTCACCAACAAACCGGAACCAAAAGCAGACGAGAACTCACAGAACCAAATCCTCCTGAAACGGGGATCTGGGGGTCAAAACCCGGTCTCTGAACAACCCAGCACCAAAAATTGGCCTCGGAGTTACCCGAATTGGCACGAAGCACAGAAGGCTTACGCGTAAGCCCCCAAACCCAGTGACAGCGAGAGGCTCCGACGGCAGAGATAAGGGAATTCCAGTGCACTTCCTCGGTTTGACAGATTCCACGATTCACCGACACACGGTTTCCAAGTCCCGTCAGTTGCTTTTATTCCTCACCGACTGAGGCAGTCATAGGCAGCCTGCCAGGGAGGGGAGAGCCGGAGGGTCCCTGGGACGAAGGAGATCTCGGCAGTTACTGGGACGTCTCTGTAATCCCTCCTGGGCTTGGCCAGCCATAAGCATCAGGGATCACTGATGCATTCCGGCACTCTACCTCCGCTACCCCACACGGAGGCAAGGAGCAAGGGAGTGAGACTCTCCAACTCAGATCAGTCCAGTTCGATCCACGTCCCGCCGTGGTCTCCAGAGTTCGTTACCAGACTCGGGGATGGTGGTGCTCGTTGCCCGGGCCCCAAAAACTTGAGTGACGAGGAGGGTCAGTGAGGAGAAGAGTGTATTTTATTCTAGGTGCCGGCAGCCGGGGAAGATGGCAGACTGACGTCCGTGGGGGGAAAAAAAGGCATCTTCCCTGAACTGAGAATAATCGAGAGGCTTCGCAGGCAGGCAGGCAGGCAGGCAGGCAGGCAGGCAGGCAGGCAGGCAGGCGGGGGGAAAGAACCGAGAAAGATGACAGCTGGTCATCGCAAGTTTCAGGGCTGACGGTTGACAAATCACCTCCTGCGGTCCGGTCTGCTTCATAAGGTTATCTCGAACTCGGCGGCCACGGCTGGAGTGTGTCATACGTCATCAGGAAAAGCTGCAAGGGTGTTGCAGCCATGGATCCCGGTCTCTGGGCGCCTGAGAATTCAGCGGGGTTTTTTTCTTTTTCTTTTTTTCCAGATTAGTGCTCTTCTGATCAATCAGATCCACAAGGTATGTATAGTCTCAAGGAAGGGAAACGAGCAGAATCATGAAATCGAGCAGTAAAGGGGAAAAACAAAGAGAAGACAGATGAATAGCAAGCTATGAGGTGACCGAACTAAGTCTGACTCATTAATTTCCCGACTTTCACCCTCACGGCATGTGTATAGTCTATCACGTGCTCTGCACCCGATGGCTAGTTTCCATCCCTCGACCTAAAGTCGACCCCTTTACGTATTCGGCTCTCTCCCCATCCCAGTACCCTCTGTCACCACCATTCTGTGGTCTGTATCGATGAACGTGTGTTTTGT
Organism: Rhinolophus sinicus; assembly: GCF_036562045.2. Classification (NCBI taxonomy): domain Eukaryota; kingdom Metazoa; phylum Chordata; class Mammalia; order Chiroptera; family Rhinolophidae; genus Rhinolophus; species Rhinolophus sinicus. The sequence goes on along the minus strand of NC_133764.1, from coordinate 50,898,134 downwards.
TCATTTTGCCACCTCGGTTTTTGCTTTCTCTCCTAATCCCAGATGGGAGTGAGAGCAGATCATGTCTGTCCTTTTCAACCTTCCAACTTGACTTAGCTTGGTGGTCTAGGGACGGGACGAAAGGGCCAGTTGCACGTAATCATTCTCCGAGGTTTACAGCACAGCTCCTAAGTCGCAGAGGCTGGAGATCCCGGCTAAAACGTATTTAGAAATAAATGAATACTATACTGAACCAATCGGGAAAGGAACGATTTTGAAAGAAACGGCGTGAGAGGAAACTGACCTTGACAACACCGACTGGACGTTTATGACGGGACACTCCAATGCAACTCTGGGCCTTTTCCGGTAGAGATGCTGGCAAGAATAAGTCAGTCACTCCTATTAAAATAACTATGGATTATAGTTTGCCTCTGCGTAATATTTGACACTATCCTTTAAGGCCTAACGGGCTAGCTGGAATTAGCCCATCACACAAGATTACATAATGGGGCGGGTGCTGGTTCATGCCACGCATGAGCCCCTGTAATTCTCCTAACCTTCCGGTAAAGAAACCCAATGGGAAAGGATGGAGATTTGCACAGGATATCGGAGCTATAAACAAAGAGATCCTGTAGTTCCAAACCCACATACCCCATTATCAGATATTCCCGCGTGTACTGCCGAGATATTTTCCGGTGATAGATAGACGCGGTGCCTTTTTCAGCATTCCTGTAAAACACAGGACAGGAAATACCTCTTTGCCTTTCTACCTGGGAAGATCAGAGTTTACGTGGACAGTCGTGCCCCGGGGTAGACAGAGAGTCCCACCTGCTTCTCTCAGATGCTAAACGCCGATTTGAACGAATGCAAAATGTCCCAGAAATGATACTCTCAGCCAATATACGGATAACTTACTCTTACGCTCTAGGACACATTGGACCCCCTACCATAAGAGGACGCGATTTACCGATCGCAATAGCTAGCCATTAAGGGACACAGGGTGTCAAAGGACAAGCTTCGATTTTGTTTACCCAAAGGAAAATACCTTGCCATCTAATATCTAAAGATGGGCTACGAATTAACCCTAAATAATAATCTTTCCTCTTCTAAAAGCAAACAGACAAAAACAGCCGAGAGGATTCCCCGGGTCTGACTGGATACTATCACGACGGGGTTCCGAATTTTTCATTCATGGCCCAGCCTCTGTTTGTCTCCTTAAAATGAGATCGGCCCGATCCCATTCAACGGAACCCTGAAGGGAAACGAGCCGAGCCGAAGACACTCTAGAGGAAGTATTATCTAAAGCTCCCACCCTGGGACACCTTCGCTATAAACTCTCTTCCTAGTCGTGCATGAAAACACAGGAAATTCGGATAAAGGAGTTTATCCGAAGGCCACCCTCTCCACGGTACAGATGTGTGTGAGTCACGATCTGTACGGTTGTCTCACTAGGTGGAGACATCCCCTTGCAGGAGAGCAACAGCCTCGATGGTGGGTAAGTCACGACTGGAAAGAAATGATCCCGAACTAGGGGCATTCCCTGTGAGTTACATAGTCTCTGAGGCAAAGGATGCACTCGATCGGGAACATCCGGCCTACCCTGCAGCATTTTCGTCGTGGCTTATCACCCCGGTCCTCTGGATTTGTAGAACGTACAAACGGTACAGTTAAAACTCCACTGGGTAAATTTTGAGAAGCTTTTCGTCTCCCTTGGCTGAAAACTCTCCTTACGGTGTTTCTCAACCTGAGAGCTACTCCTTTTGGTAAACGTAGACTTTCTCCTCAGTAGTCAGCGTTCACCCGTGTGACCGGACGTGTGAAACAATCTTACCGAAAGGAGACATTTTGCGTTATTATCAAGGACTTATCAAGCAGCTTAAATAAACCGATAAGTCTGCAACCGATTCGCTTCAGCGTGCTCCCGGGACACGAAGACTTCCAAGACCACGACTCACAGCCGGGAGACGTCGTCCACCACTGGATATGACATCAGCTAAAGACCCTCCAACCTCGTTGACAGGGACTTATTCGTTATCACTAATCGATCCAGGTGCAGTGAACTTAAAGGCGTTAACTCAAGGATTCACATCGCTCATGAAAAAGAGTTGCCCACCTGTGGCTGGACATCTGCTCCTGTCTGACACTCGCCTCCACCGACGGCCAACCTCAAAGGCTCCCGGAGGACGAAAAGCTGCTGACGTCAGGGGTAGACAGCTATCCCGAGACCTCAAGAAGGCCTGTAGACCTACGAATTGACGTGGGACTTAAAATAACCATTCGTTTGATTGTCTTTACCTGCCCGCTAATATTATCAGTCACAATGATAGTTATACTTGTTCTTTAGGCTTTTCTCAAACCCTGTACTCATATACCCCAACTGTTAATCATTGAAGGTGCACAGAATAACTTTGGTATTTTCTTTCTTTTCCGGTAAAATATTTGTTTTTCTTTTTTTCTCTTCTTTTTTTTTAAATTTTATTTATTTATTTATTTATTTATTTATTTATTTATTTATTTTTATTTTTTTACATTGGGGAAGGGGGACAGGACTTTATTGGGGAACAGGGTGAATTGCCGGGGCTTTTTCCCAGTCAAGTTGTTGTCCTTCCGATCGTAGTCGTGGAAGGCGCAGCTCACCTCCAGGTCCGGTTGCTGCTGTCAGTTGCAGGGGCAGCCCAGCATCCCTGCGGGAATCCAACCGGCCACCTCGTGGTCGAGAGCCCACCGGCCCATGCGGGAATCGAACCGGCAGCCTTCGGCATCAGGAGCACGGAGTTCCAACGGCCTGAGCCACCGGGCCGGCTCTGTATTTTCGATAATACTATTTACGCTTTCTCTTTGGAAACTTAGAAGGCATGCCAGCATAGAAGGAAGAAAAGGCGTGTGTATGTGGTTTTGAGAGAAGTTAAAAGGGAGTCGTTTGTTCTGATACTGTTGATCATTTCTGAATGCGAAAAAGGACACAAACTGAGAAAGACAAGTGAAGTCGTAGAAGGTTAGTAGAAAAGAAATACCGATAAAGGAATTTTACGTATAAATGCTAGAACACAATGACGCTTACCCCTCACCTCGACAAAGACTACTGACTATATTAATTCAGAGAAGCTTAAGCGGCTATTAAAATAATGGCCCTCTGTAACGGGGCTGCCGAGTGAGACACAGGAAATTGACTCATGAAACTCTTACCGTCCTCCTGGCCTCTAGACATTTTTAGATGGTGATTGTGATTCATACCATTGTGTTCTTAACAGCCTCGGCCCCAAATAAAAATTAAACTCAGTTCCCGATTGCACAACTAGCAGGAATTAGATGCTTCCCATGGGAAGTAGATGGGATATTCAGATCACAAGAACAACACCACCGGTGCACGGGAACCCATCTCACGGTCAGATTGTGAGAACTACAGCGATACATACACGGTGTGCCCTCAAACTATAAGTAAACGTTACACTGGCTGCAAAATACAGAAAACCGAGACAGACGGCAACGTTTGAATCACGATAGCTTATAGGTTAGAAACGATTCAGTGTGTTTTTTACTCAGTGAAGGCTCATGAGACCTACCTGCCTTCCGCTTACTCACCTTTCCTTTGGGGAAAACAACAACAACAACAACAACAAAAAATTGGCCTGGACTGCCATCCAAGGTTACGGTCCGGCCCCATCCGCAATGGTCCACCATTACAGCAAGACAAAGGGAAACACTAAGAATTCCTAGGAGTGAGCCTTCCTAGTCCCGGGAGACCACATCATCGGTGCATCCTTCGGATCGACTTACGGCCCAAAGCCGGAAATGCGGACAAAGAAGGGGGCCACTTACTAAACCTGTCAAGCTCAGGAGAGGCCGGCGTGGCAGGCCCCACAAACTTAGAGACCGAACGTAACCGCACAGGAGGGTCTGAACATAAAAATTCCCGAATGAAAGCAAGTCACGGTGGGCAGTCACATCCTAGGCCTGTAGCTTCCTTGACAGACAAAGGTCACCTTTAGCCTTCAGTGAGCCCGTCTGTTATCTTTTGGCATCTAAGATAACATACCCTCGGAATGTCTGAGCGATCCTGTTTTCCAGACACCTCAGGGCACAGCCCACTGCACCGTGCCCAAGACAACAGAACCCCTCATCTTCGTCTTGTTCCCTGGATACCATCCTTACGTGCTGTAAACGTGAATTATTATCTACCCGTTACCCACCCGTGCAAAAGAAGTAAGCGTCCCTCCGTTTTACTTCTTAATCCAGTCCCAGAGGTGTCCCCACTTGCTTTCTCCTGCCCCTGACTCTGCCACCAACGGCTTTCGTGTACCAGGCCTTCTGCCTCCTCCGTTTATCCCAATTATATAAAATAAGCTGCAAAACTGCCCTTTTCTGGAGTATTTTCTCCAGCCCTTGAGACCGCTTCCTGGCAATGGTTGTCTGTCAGTGTGACTCAGATACACTCATTAACATTCTCCAAGGAGTCTGGAGGTTTGGATGTTTCTTAGGTGGACACCTAGGAACGCCAAACACCTCTCAAGAATGAGAGGTGGGATGTGAAGATCTGCAGCCTGGAGCAAAGCCTCCCGGTCCCGGGGATCACAGTCAAACACCAAAGGGAAGAGTAGGAGGCTGCGGAACAGGAAAGAGGTGAGGTGAGGCTCGGCTCGGGGCTGCTGTCAGGGAGCCCACGGGGTCTGTCACGCACACATCTGCTGGCTCTCCCTGGTTTCACGGGTGCTAGTCTGCGGCACCACAGAGGACAAAGGCATGTGGCCTCCGGTCACCAGACACGGTGCAAAGACCGGTCAGAAGGAGCACGCGTGCTCGGGGCCACCTCCCACTCCTTGCGCAGGGCATGCTTGGGTGACAAGCCTCCATGCTGAGGCGGGGACAGAAAGCACACTCGGGCATACCCGCACAGGTGGCTCAGATCTTTAAAGAGAACGGCATCGTCACCCTTTCGTCTCTCCTTCTCACGTGAGTCAGCTGTCCAACGGGATGGACACGTGGGACCAGGACTGCCGTTGTCCAGATGCCCGGAGGCCACATTTTACCATCCTTCAGGAGAACGGTCGCGCCTTTGGCGAGCTCCCAAATTTCACATACGTCTACGGATTTCTGCACACACAGGGAGCCAGATGTGTTCTGTCTGCCTGCGGTGGGGAAGCACAATCACAACATCAGAGTTTCCAGTTCTGGCCATCTGGGGCTGCACCCTGACCCCACACTCATCCCCCCCCCCCCCGCCCCAGCCAGCAAAATGCTGTCCAAGCTCTCAGGAACGCAGACGCAAGGGGTGCTGCGAAGGAAAGACAGCAACCAACCGGTGGGAAAGGTCATCCTGCCCCTCTCTCTTCCCAGGCAGGCGGGTGTCCCAACGAGCTGTGGAAGGCCGGTCACCACACGGGGTCACTTAGACAGCCCTGTTTACCCAATCCATTCTGGCCAGTCCCGCTGCTGCCCCTCCCGCTGTATTATCGGACGTGCCCACCTTGACTGAGACTTCCCAGCAGCCCCATTCTCCCCACACCGTCTCCACCAGGGCTGCTCACACTTGCTTATCCCCTGTGACCTTACGAAGTCCCAGGGGCTGGGAAGTAAATTCTGCCCCTCCCTCACCCTTGTCACCTCCACACACCACCCATCCTCTCCTAGGCAGAATCTCTCCCGGATTCCCGCTTGAGGAGGTGGAGGACTTTGCCTCCACGTGGACCATCGGCCCCACTCCCAACCTTTAACTTTATGACCTTCCACTCTGCGATGGTCTCCCCCACTCGCCCCCGCTACCGCCACCTGACATCTGCCCAGGCGGCTTTGGCATCCGGGGCCCCACGCTCTGCCCCCCGACCCCCCACATCCCCTCCCTCATAGACCACACACACTCCCCACCAGCCCCACCTTCCCACCTCACCCCTCCCACCTGCCTGAATCCCTCAGGCTGCGAATGACTGTCATAGAGCGTCTGTTTGTGTCCCCCAAATCAATACTTCGAAGGGGGGGGGGAGATCCTCAGGATGGGATCGGTGCCCTCAGACAAGGAAGAAACCAGAACTGTCTCCCTACTGTAGCAGAACCCGGGGAGAAGGTGGCCATGTGCCAGCCAGGAAGAGGACCCTCCCAGGAACCCACCATGCTGGCACCCCGATCTGTGAGAAATAAGTGTCCCTTGTGTGAGCCCTGGGGCCTGTGCTGTCTGTGATGGTGCGTGAGAGCGAGGCAGAGGGCTCCCCTTGCCGACGCCCTCCCTCTGAGCCCCGACGTCCCTCCACGGGCCTCTCAGCCCCACACCCTTTACACTCAGTACCCGGGATGCCCTGGCTGCCGGGGCACATAGACCAGGCCTTCTCTTTCTAGTGGAGTGCGTGCAGATACCTCCACGCCGCCCCCCCCCCCCCAGGTCTGGAGGAGAAGCACAGAGCTGCTACCGCAGGGACACCTCCCACCGCACTGGGGAAGCACCACAATGGCCTTGGAAAGTCTCCCCCAATCCCACATTCCAGGCCGGGGGACCTTGCCTGGCCTTATCACCCTGGGTCTCAGGGGTCTGTCCCCTCCCACCTATGTTTTTGGAGGCAAAGGGGCTGCTGGGGGGACCATGTGGTTAGGGACTTCCTAGCATGTCTCTCTGGCCATGAACCCAGGAACCCTTTACCTCTCTCTCTCTCTCTCTCTCTCTCTCTCTCTCTCTCTCTCCTCTATCTCTGGGCCTGGACCTCATGGGCACAGTTACACCTGAACACAGCCTTATGTCTGTCTTTCTGCAGAATTAATGTATGTGATTGGGACCCTGCGACCTGGGTTGGCGCCGCGGCGGAACTGTGAGCTCTGAGCCAGGAAGCCCTTCTTCTTGCCCATGGCCACCGCCCCACCCAGGAGGACTCCCTCTTTTCACCTCAGCTTCTGGGGAAACTCTGCATGGCTGGGAGTTGTGGGGAGGCCTCGAAGCTTCATTACTCAACTCGCATGAATTCAAGGCTAGGGCACACATTGTGAGGCTAACACGCAGCTCTGGCGAAGGACCGTGGACTATGGGGAATGGCCTTCTACCCCTAATTCAATGGACCGCTTTACTGTTTGCCTGGGAACACACCACCATGTAGTGGAACTGGCGGATGTTTGCTTTTGTGTCTTGACCGGCCGCCATTGAGAGTATGTAAGCACCTTGACTGCTGAGTCGCTGTTGTTCAAGCAGGGTACCCTGAGAGGCCCAGAGAGAGTGGCAGTGCCCTGAGAACCCTGGCTGAGTCCAGGAAGTCTGGCTGTGCCCAGAGGGAGTGGCAGTGCCCTGAGAGGCCCTGGCTGAGTCCAGGAAGTCTGGCTGTGCCCAAAGGGAGTGGCACTGCCCTGAGAGGCATGACATGGGGTGACAGGTGTGTGGGGGGTGGGGGGGGGGGGGTCGTCTGTTCCTCGGTTTGTTTATTTTCTGGATAGAGCGAGAGAACTCTAAAAGAGGAGGTATTATTTATTCCGTGCAAGGTCTGGCAGGATGGAAGGTCGCAGGTCAGTCCGTGGACGGGAAGGAAACTCTGTGGGGGAGGGAGGAAGGGAGGGAGGGAGGGAGGGAGGGAGGGAGGGAGGGAGGGAGGAGATGGGGGTTGGGGCCGAGAAGGGAGGGGGAGGCCAGGTCGACACATTCCAAAGGTCCGCGTTCAATGGCTTCATTCAAATGCAGAAAGCTCTCCGGTCCAGTCAGCGCCTCCGACCTGGCCTGGGGCTTCTTTCTCCCCGCCGCCTTTGTTCAAACCTCCCCCACCCTTAGGCGGCCGCTTTCCAACCGCTAGGGAGGAAAAAATTGTTGGCGAAAACTCGCCCCACCGTCGCCCTGGGCCAACGACACCGTCTCCCTCTCCTCTTCCTGACCCGGGCCAACGCGCTCAACCCGTGGAGAATCACGGGCGGCGGCGGCGGCGGGCGTGCGGGGGTGGGGGGGGGGGGGGTGGGGACGAGTCCAGGGGGGGGGGGTCGCTAAACAGCCGACCTCGGAGTCTTATTAGAGTTCGTAGGCCAGACACCGGCCGGGAACGATGAGGGTCCCGGGGAGGTCCGGCTGTGACGGTTGCAGTCATTTCCCCGCCCACCCAGCCCCCCACCCCGGCACCCCACCACCAGGGTTACGGGCCCAACAAGCACACCCTGCAGCAACACTCTGCTCCGGGTGTGGGTTTTTAGCGTTCAGATTCCCGCGACGGACGGAAGGAAGGAAGGAAGGAAGGAAGGAAGGAAGGAAGGAAGGAAGGACCTGTCTTCCCTCTGCCCGCCCGCTTCTTCCTACCGGTCTCACCCTAGGTACCCACTGGGTACCCACTGGCCATTTCGCGTGCCGCCTCCTCACCGTGAAAGAGAGGAAGGAGGGCGGACAGACGTGAAGGAACCCCACAGATGGCAGCTCTGTATGAAGGAGTGGGGGCGGGGCGGAGGGGAGGACAGGGGAGAAGCTCTCGCACCGGGCAAACCCTGACTCCGAGTGAGTGGGGAATCCCGGGGTCCTTTTAAAAACCTAACTGGACACACAGAGGAAAGGCCACGTGAGGACACGGGGAGAAGACGGGCATCTGTAAGCCAAGGACGGAGCCCTGGGCAGAAACCAACCGTGCCAAAACCTAGCACTCGAACTTTCAGCTTGCAGAACTGTCAGGCGATACATTTCTGTCGTTTAAACCACTCGGCCTATGGTATTTGTGATGGCGGCCCGAGCCAACTGATACATGGCAGAAGGGGTGGAACGCGGTGCCCAAGAAAATGTGCCTGTCACGTCTCCAACGTGCACGACTCCATAACTGACCCTCCCCTGTGCTGTGCTGTGCTGTGCTGTGCTGTCCTGTGCTGTGCTGTACTGTGCTGTCCTGAGCTGTGCTGTGCTGAGCTGAGCTGAGCTGAGCTGTGCTGTGCTGTGCTGTGCTGTGCTGTCCTGTGCTGTGCTGTGCTGTCCTGTGCTGTGCTGTGCTGTGCTGTGCTGTGCTGTGCTGTGCTGTGCTGTCCTGTGCTGTGCTGTGCTGAGCTGAGCTGAGCTGAGCTGTGCTGTGCTGTGCTGTGCTGTGCTGTCCTGTGCTGTGCTGTGCTGTCCTGTGCTGTGCTGTGCTGTGCTGTGCTGTGCTGTCCTGAGCTGTGCTGTGCTGAGCTGAGCTGAGCTGAGCTGTGCTGTGCTGTGCTGTGCTGTGCTGTGCTGTGCTGTCCTGTGCTGTGCTGTGCTGTGCTGTGCTGTCCTGTGCTGTGCTGTGCTGTGCTGTGCTGTGCTGTCCTGTGCTGTCCTGTGCTGTGCTGTGCTGTGCTGTGCTGTGCTGTGCTGTCCTGTGCTGTGCTGTGCTGTGCTGTGCTGTGCTGTGCTGTCCTGTGCTGTGGTCGGTTTTGCTGTGGTGCTGAGCTGTGCTGTGCTGTCCTGTGCTGTGCTGTGCTGTGCTGTGCTGTGCTGTGCTGTCCTGTGCTGTCCTGTGCTGTGCTGTCCTGTGCTGTCCTGTGCTGTGCTGTGCTGTGCTGTGCTGTGCTGTCCTGTGCTGTGCTGTGCTGTCCTGTGCTGTGCTGTGCTGTGCTGTGCTGTGCTGTGCTGTCCTGTGCTGTGCTGTGCTGTGCTGTGCTGTGCTGTGCTGTCCTGTGCTGTGCTGTGCTGTGCTGTCCTGTGCTGTGCTGTGCTGTGCTGTGCTGTGCTGTGCTGTGCTGTGCTGTGCTGTGCTGTCCTGTGCTGTGCTGTGCTGTCCTGTGCTGTGCTGTGCTGTCCTGTGCTGTGCTGTGCTGTGCTGTGCTGTCCTGAGCTGTGCTGTCCTGTGCTGTCCTGTGCTGTGCTGTCCTGTGCTGTGCTGTGCTGTGCTGTGCTGTGCTGTCCTGTGCTGTGCTGTGCTGTGCTGTGCTGTGCTGTGCTGTGCTGTCCTGTGCTGTGGTCGGTTTTGCTGTGGTGCTGAGCTGTGCTGTGCTGTCCTGTGCTGTGCTGTGCTGTGCTGTGCTGTGCTGTGCTGTCCTGTGCTGTCCTGTGCTGTGCTGTCCTGTGCTGTCCTGTGCTGTGCTGTGCTGTGCTGTGCTGTGCTGTGCTGTGCTGTCCTGTGCTGTGCTGTGCTGTCCTGTGCTGTGCTGTGCTGTGCTGTGCTGTGCTGTGCTGTCCTGTGCTGTCCTGTGCTGTGCTGTCCTGTGCTGTCCTGTGCTGTGCTGTGCTGTGCTGTGCTGTGCTGTGCTGTCCTGTGCTGTGCTGTGCTGTGCTGTCCTGTGCTGTGCTGTGCTGTGCTGTGCTGTGCTGTCCTGTGCTGTGCTGTGCTGTGCTGTCCTGTGCTGTGCTGTGCTGTGCTGTGCTGTGCTGTCCTGTGCTGTGCTGTGCTGTGCTGTGCTGTGCTGTCCTGTGCTGTGCTGTGCTGTGCTGTGCTGTGCTGTGCTGTGCTGTGCTGTGCTGTGCTGTGCTGTGCTGTGCTGTGCTGTGCTGTGCTGTGCTGTCCTGTGCTGTGGCTGTGCTGTGCTGTGCTGTGCTGTCCTGTGCTGTGCTGTGCTGTGCTGTGCTGTGCTGTCCTGTGCTGTGCTGTGCTGTGCTGTGCTGTCCTGTGCTGTGCTGTGCTGTGCTGTGCTGTGCTGTCCTGTGCTGTGCTGTGCTGTGCTGTGCTGTGCTGTGCTGTCCTGTGCTGTGCTGTGCTGTGGTGCTGTGCTGTGCTGTGCTGTGCTGTGCTGTGCTGTGCTGTGCTGTGCCTGTGCTGTGCTGTGCTGTGCTGTGCTGTCCTGTGCTGTGCTGTGCTGTGCTGTGCTGTGCTGTGCTGTGCTGTCCTGGCTGTGCTGTGCTGTGCTGTGCTGTGCTGTGCTGAGCTGTGCTGTGCTGTGCTGTGCTGTGCTGATGGCTGTGCTGTGCTGTGCTCTGCTGTGCTGAGCTGTGCTGTGCTGTGCTGTGCTGTGCTGTCCTTAGCTGTGCTGTGCTGTGCTGTCCTGTGCTGTGCTGTGCTGTGCTGTGCTGTGCTGTGCTGTGCTGTGCTGTCCTGTGCTGTGCTGTGCTGTGCTGTGCTGTGCTGTGCTGTGCTGTCCTGTGCTGTGGTCGGTTTTGCTGTGGTGCTGAGCTGTGCTGTGCTGGGCTGTGCTGTGGTGCGCTGTGCTGTCCTGAGCTGTGCTGTGCTGTGCTGTGCTGTGCTGTGCTGTCCTGTGCTGTGCTGTGCTGTGCTGTGCTGTGCTGTGCTGTCCTGAGCTGTGCTGTGCTGTGCTGAGCTGAGCTGAGCTGAGCTGAGCTGAGCTGAGCTGTGCTGTGCTGTGCTGTGCTGTGCTGTGCTGTGCTGAGATGAGCTGTGCTGTGCTGTGCTCTGCTGAGCTGAGCTGTGCTGTGCTGTGCTGTGCTGTCCTTAGCTGTGCTGTGCTGGGCTGTGCTGTGCTGTCCTGTGCTGTGCTGTGCTGTGCTGTGCTGTGCTGTGCTGTGCTGTGCTGTGCTGTCCTGTGCTGTGCTGTGCTGTGCTGTCCTTAGCTGTGCTGTGCTGTGCTGTGCTGTCCTGTGCTGTGCTGTGCTGTCCTGTGCTGTGCTGTGCTGTGCTGTGCTGTGCTGTGCTGTCCTGTGCTGTGCTGTGCTGTGCTGTGCTGTCCTGTGCTGTGCTGTGCTGTGCTGTGCTGTGCTGTGCTGTGCTGTCCTGTGCTGTGGTCGGTTTTGCTGTGGTGCTGAGCTGTGCTGTGCTGGACAGGCTGTGCTGTGGTGCGCTGTGCTGTCCTGAGCTGTGCTGTGCTGTGCTGTGCTGTCCTGTGCTGTGCTGTGCTGTGCTGTGCTGTGCTGTGCTGTGCTGTCCTGAGCTGTGCTGTGCTGTGCTGAGCTGAGCTGAGCTGAGCTGAGCTGTGCTGTGCTGTGCTGAGATGAGCTGTGCTGTGCTGTGCTCTGCTGAGCTGAGCTGTGCTGAACTGAGCTGTGCTGTGCTGTCCTTAGCTGTGCTGTGCTGTGCTGTGCTGTGCTGTCCTGTGCTGTGCTGTGCTGTGCTGTGCTGTGCTGTCCTGTGCTGTGCTGTGCTGTGCTGTGCTGTGCTGTGCTGTGCTGTCCTGTGCTGTGGTCGGTTTTGCTGTGGTGCTGAGCTGTGCTGTGCTGAGAAGAGCTGTGCTGTGGTGCGCTGTGCTGTCCTGAGCTGTGCTGTGCTGTGCTGTGCTGTGCTGTGCTGTCCTGTGCTGTGCTGTGCTGTGCTGTGCTGTGCTGTGCTGTGCTGTGCTGTCCTGAGCTGTGCTGTGCTGTGCTGAGCTGAGCTGAGCTGAGCTGAGCTGAGCTGTGCTGTGCTGTGCTGTGCTGTGCTGTGCTGAGATGAGCTGTGCTGTGCTGTGCTCTGCTGAGCTGAGCTGTGCTGAACTGAGCTGTGCTGTGCTGTCCTTAGCTGTGCTGTGCTGTGCTGTGCTGTGCTGTCCTGTGCTGTGCTGTGCTGTGCTGTGCTGTGCTGTGCTGTGCTGTGCTGTCCTGTGCTGTGCTGTGCTGTCCTTAGCTGTGCTGTGCTGTGCTGTGCTGTCCTGTGCTGTGCTGTGCTGTCCTGTGCTGTGCCGTGCCGTGCCGTGCCGTGCCGTGCCGTGCTGTGCTGTGCTGTGCTGTGCTGTGCTGTGCTGTCCTGTGCTGTGCTGTGCTGTGCTGTGCTGTGCTGTCCTGTGCTGTGGTCGGTTTTGCTGTGGTGCTGAGCTGTGCTGTGCTGAGACGGGCGGTGCTGTGGTGCGCTGTGCTGTCCTGAGCTGTGCTGTGCTGTGCTGTGCTGTCCTGTGCTGTGCTGTACTGTGCTGTGCTGTGCTGTGCTGTGCTGTGCTGTCCTGAGCTGTGCTGTGCTGTGCTGAGCTGAGCTGAGCTGAGCTGAGCTGTGCTGTGCTGTGCTGAGATGAGCTGTGCTGTGCTGTGCTCTGCTGAGCTGAGCTGTGCTGAACTGAGCTGTGCTGTGCTGTCCTTAGCTGTGCTGTGCTGTGCTGTGCTGTGCTGTCCTGTGCTGTGCTGTGCTGTGCTGTGCTGTGCTGTGCTGTCCTGTGCTGTGCTGTGCTGTGCTGTGCTGTGCTGTGCTGTGCTGTCCTGTGCTGTGGTCGGTTTTGCTGTGGTGCTGAGCTGTGCTGTGCTGGGACAGGCTGTGCTGTGGTGCACTGTGCTGTCCTGTGCTGTGCTGTGCTGTGCTGTGCTGTGCTGTCCTGTGCTGTGCTGTGCTGTGCTGTGCTGTGCTGTGCTGTCCTGAGCTGTGCGCTGTGCTGAAGCTGAGCTGAGCTGAGCTGAGCTGAGCTGTGCTGTGCTGTGCTGTGCTGAGATGAGCTGTGCTGTGCTGTGCTCTGCTGAGCTGAGCTGTGCTGAACTGAGCTGTGCTGTGCTGTCCTTAGCTGTGCTGTGCTGTGCTGTGCTGTGCTGTCCTGTGCTGTGCTGTGCTGTCCTGTGCTGTGCTGTGCTGTGCTGTGCTGTGCTGTGCTGTCTGTGCTGTGCTGTGCTGAGCTGAGCTGAGCTGAGCTGAGCTGTGCTGTGCTGTGCTGTGCTGTGAGCTGTGCTGTGCTGTGGTCTGCTGAGCTGAGCTGTGCTGAACTGAGCTGTGCTGTGCTGTCCTTAGCTGTGCTGTGCTGTGCTGTGCTGAGATGAGCTGTGCTGTGCTGTGCTCTGCTGAGCTGAGCTGTGCTGTGCTGTGCTCTGCTGGCTGTGCTGTGCTGTGCTGTGCTGTGCTGTGCTGTGCTGTGCTGTCCTGTCCTGTCCTGTGCTGTGCTGTGCTGTCCTGTGCTGTGGTCAGTTTTGCTGTGGTGCTGAGCTGTGCTGTGCTGGCTGTGCTGTGGTGCGCTGTGCTGTCCTGAGCTGTGCTGTGCTGTGCTGTGCTGTGGTCAGTTTGCTGTGGTGCTGAGCTGTGCTGTGCTGTGCTGTGCTGTGGTGCGCTGTGCTGTCCTGAGCTGTGCTGTGCTGTGCTGTGCTGTGCTGTGCTATCCTGAGCTGTGCTGTGCTGAGGTGTGCTGTGCTGTGCTGTGCTGTGCTGTGCTGAGCTGAGCTGAGCTGAGCTGAGCTGTGCTGTGCTGTGCTGAGATGAGCTGTGCTGTGCTGTGCTCTGCTGAGCTGAGCTGTGCTGAACTGAGCTGTGCTGTGCTGAGCTGTGCTGTGCTGAGCTGTGCTCTGAGACCCACCAACAGCTCTGGGCGGCCTGCCTTCTCCCACAGCCAGCCAGGCCACTGTGGCTTGGGGTTCTCTGCCCGCTTGGCCGGGAGTGAAGCGCACCGTGGCGTTAGACTGTCCCTGCCACACTTCTCTGCCGCACAGGGTCAGGCCGCTCCGTGGATATGCCAGCTCCCCATCCTCCTCTGGCTCGCACTCCATCTTTCTCTCCCCAGTGTTTTCCCTAGAACGTGCTCTTGCACACCCAATCGTCTCTCAGTACCTGCTTCTTAGAATAGCTGAACTGTTTATTAAGTGGGAGCTCGCTCCTCCCTCCCTCCCTCCCCACCCCCATTTCACAGATGAGGAAATGGAAGCCCACTTTACAGAATGCTATCTGAGCCACATCCCAGCCTGTTTGCTCCCGCCAAGATGAGCCGCATTTCTGCAGGCAGGTTCTGTGCGTTCGAACTGTATTTCCGATTAATATCGTGACAGATACCTTCCTGACTGTTCCTTTGAGAACGTACTTTCATAGAATGCATTCATGTCCCCTTCTACAATGTATTCTCTCCTTGGCACTCATCGCTATCCGACGTCCTGTGACGTTTTACTTATTTCTCTTGTTTATTGTCCGATCCATAACTGCTGCGTCAAGAAGTGAAGAACCTCAAATTTTGCCATCCTCCTTACTGCCAACGTCGGACAGCAGAAGTCAGTGAAGCTGTCTCCCAACTTGGCATTTATCTCGTTGCATCACTAAGTGCTCGTGAACTTGTCCGTCAGCTTTTCTACATGAGGAAGGGCCCCGAGGGCAGTTTAGAATGCATGAGTGAGTGACTGGGCGTGCTGGACTTCTCCTTTCACCCATGTTGTGTTTGGATGGATGGGTGGGACAAGAAAGCCTTACACTCCTAATAGCTAATTTCGGAGAGGTGGTAGCAGTTGTCCGGATGGGAAGAGATCTGGATTGTTTTCAGTGATCCAGGCAGCAGATGACCGAGGCAGAGTTCACACTGCAACGTAATGAGTGTGAGTCAGAACCAAGGTAGAAACATGTCTGCAGGGTGGCAATTATCCAGGAAGGAGGTGTAGGGAGCCGGAGCATTAAGGGTTAAGAAAATGTAACTTCAAGCAGAGTTTGGGAGGATCGCTAAGGGGAACTCCGATAAGCATAAAGAACAAACAGACACCTGCTACCCTGGGAATGGGAAAATATCTAAAGGTCTAAGAACAGTCAGGGCCAAACTTTGAGAAAACATAACTAATCTGTACTTGCTGCCTCAGCCGCTTTATGTAACCTTCTTGTTTCTGTGTGTATAAAAGAAAGCTGAAAAATAAAGTAGGGGCAGCAGTCTAGTCAGAACTGCTCGCCCTCCCGATCCCATCTTTGTCTCTTGTCCAATTTTTTCTCAATCCTCACTCCCCACTTCAGGAACCGTTCGTCTCGTCGGCAGGCTCCGACAAGGAGGGAGGGAGGACAGGGAGGGAGGACAGGGAGGGAGGACAGGGAGGGAGGACAGGAAGGAAGGAAGGAAGGAAGGAAGGAAGGAAGGAAGGAAGGAAGGAAGGAGATCCTGGAAGGCCTCACAAGCACAGCCCTGCCCAGAGAAAGAAGAGGTGAGGCCGAGAGTTGATGATTTTGATAGCGAGGCCCTCGTGCTGACAGAAGAGTCCTGGAGGTTGGGAGCTGGGAGCTGAGAGCTGAGGTTAAGTTGGAAGGGGAGGAGGCCAGTTCATCTTCGGGGACCTCTCGAGCTCCTCAAAGAACAGCGCTCAGACTTGTACCCCGGGAGGTTCCTTGAGGTCTGAAGGAAGCCCGGGCTGAAGGTGACATGGGTGGAGGTGCTGGGGCAGAGGCCCACCGTGCTTACCGCAGGCGGGTGCCATAAAGGAGACCAAGCCCCTTGACTCGTGGGTGTGCATGACAGCAGGACCGGGGCTGGGAAGGAACCCCTCCTTCCCGCTCCCGCCACGGGTCCCCACTTCCTCCTGCTCGAGGGAAAAGGGCCCGGTTTACTGCACGGTGGCGTCTGGGCGTCTGTCCCAAACGTTACCGAGCAACTCGGCTCGGGCCGGCCGCAGGCGCTCAGCGACACATTGACTTTTTGAAGTCAAAGGATGACAAAGTTTGCGGTCTTGGCTTTCAGTGAACTCCTGCAGCAGCACCGAGGTGATGTGGAAACGACCGGCCAACTAAAGCTGTATAGCTTCCCGAATGGTTTCAGCAGCTCACTTTAAGATATCAAAGAGATCGCATTGGAATCTTGGGCGTTCAGGCTTAAATACGCGTTTGGGTGGGGGGATTTAAGGGGCACGGAAGTAAATTAGATAGTCACGCATTCACGGTATCCAGTGCCGGTCAGGTAGGGTATCCCGAGAGATGTAAAAGCCAGCGGTCCGCCTTCAAGGAAGAACACGTGAAAAGAGCAGCCAAAGGAAAGTACCTTTCCAAGATTCTTAGAGCCGTGACGCGGTTGGTTAGATCAGCTCTGTCCAGCACAGCAGCTACCGGCCACAGGAGGTTGTGGAGCCCTTGAAGTGTGCCTAGACCGAAAGGAGATGGGCTGTAGTGGTAAGGGACAGACTGCGTTCTGAAGGTTTAGCGTTAAGAGAAGAGTGCAAGATAACCTCGCGAATAACTTCAAATATGATTTTATGTCCACATGATAATAATTTGGTTACACTGGGCTAAATAAACTATAACACCGAAATGAAAAAAAAAAAAAAAAAAAAAAAAGAATGAATGAATGAATGAATGAATGAATGAATGAATCAATCAATCAATCAATCATCAAAAGCTAACTAACAGAGTTCAGGAGACCGGACTTCCGAACGTTCACGAGTTTCCGTGAGCCACGGTGATTCTTTGAGCCAAAGTGACCGTGAAGGCCGGGAAGGAAAACCTCAACGGATTCGGAAAGCGCTCCGGGGAACGGCAGTCCCTTCCCTCCTCGGCTTCCTTTTCTCCATCGCGATCAACGGGGGCGGGGCGGGGGAACGGAAGGAGGGTCACGTGAGGTCCACCCGCGGGGAGATCTCGGGGAACGGATGATAAAAAGCAAAACAGAGAGACACGTACTTCTTTTAGACGCGCGAACACGCGACAGGGAATCCCGAACGCGTACCACCGGGCACGGAGATGGCGTTCGGGGAAACGAGATCGCAAGGAGAGGTTCCCAGGCCTCCCGGGTCCGGGTGCGTCGGGTCGCGCCCCGAGGGCATCCGGAAAAAGGATGACTCTGACATTCCAAGGGCGTGTGTATGTACGTCGTCTCCAAAAGACAATAGACGGGCAGGCTCCCTTCGGGTACAGATCGACCTCTGTCAAGGAAGCCACAGGCCAAAGGTTTGACGGCCGGCCAGCCACGACCCACCCTCTTTCAGTCAGGAGGTTTCACGTTCGGACCGTCCCGTGCGTTTCATCTCGGCCCTCCGATTCCGTAGAGGCTGACAGGCCGCCGTCCCCTCCCCCACCCCCGCCCCGGGCTTTTCAGGTTTAGTCTGCGGCCCCTTCGTGTGTCCTCCACAAGGACGTGAAGGGACCCCATGCCAGCGAACCGTACACTCAGAAACGGTTAAAACGATCAATGAATGATAGGCGGTGTCTGGTTTTACCACCCTTGGGCCGCCGCCCGCGCGGACCCACGAGCGCACACACACCAAAGCACCGTCTCCCCGAATCGGAGTCAGGGAGCTGCTCCCTGCGCCTGTCACAGGGGGTCATCTGCAGTGTGAAAAGCCAGGGTTCGGCCAAAGGGAATATTTTCTTCCCGTCGGGGCGAATGAAGGTCATTCCTCCGTGACAGTAGGCGTAGGCGCTGCCGTTCCAAAGGCGAGGCAGGCGGGGCGAGCTCTAGCATCTAAAAGCCCTTCACAGCATCGACACTTTGAATCAGGTGTGACTTTTGAGTCGCCTTACTTCTCCATTCACTCACTTCTTCGGTGGTGGGGTTCGGGGACGGGAGGGAGGGAGGGAGGGAGGGAGGGAGGGAGGGAGGGAGGGAGGGAGGGAGGGAGGGAGGGAGGGAGGGAGGAGAGAGCAGAGACGGCTAAGGAGGAGCTAGTCAGTTAATGACACTGGCCATGGGTATTGTTCTGAAAAGTTATTTGTTTTTGTCTTTCCCCACCGCCTTCTTCGGCACACACACACACACTCACTCACTCGGATTCAAGCCGTTGTTTCTCAACCTAGTCGTGTAGGACACATCTCCCCCGCCCCGCCCCGCCCCGCCCCCCCGCATAGGACAGACTCAAATCGAAGTGTGTGGTGGCGGTGGTGGTGGTGGTGGTGGTGGTGGTGGTGGTGGTGGTGGTGGTGGAGGAACGAGAAAGCTTTCTGGTGCCCAGAGTGGGGGTGCGGGTTTGGGGGTGGGTGGGGATTTCCGTTCAAAATAGAAGTAGTTGCCGGGGGCCGGGGAAGCTGGAGGAGGGACGGCTGACTAGAAGAGGGGCGTTCTACGTATTCGATGGGGGGCGGGGGGGAGAGGAATGTTTTCTGTCACTCCCCCGTCGCTCAGGAACTCTAGTCGGGGAGGGCGCGGCAACAGGGTGGGGCGTCGTCTGTTGTGGGGGAGGCGGGAGGTGGGAAAAAGAAAACGAGGAAAAGAACAATCGAACAAACAAACAAAAAACGAGCGAGGCTGCCAGTTCGGTCCAGACCCTCGCTTTCCGGGGCCGGTCGTCCCAGGGGCGCGCTTCGGGCTTTCGGGCGGAGAGCCCTCTGTCGTTCTCTTCGGTCCACCGGAGAAATAAACACCCTTCGTGGCCAGAGGAAGACTTTCCGTGTGGTGCGGACAACGGCGAACGACGGTCACGGGGATAGTTCATCACATAGGTACACGTAGGCCCTTCTCGGTGTGATCCATAAACGGTGGCGTATTTCGTGCTAACGATTGTCAGTCACCGCTGTTCCGAGTACCATCCACACCTCCCTGTAAACCGCGCCCCGCTCCCGGACGCGCGCAGGCTGCGCACACCCGCCTCCCGCCACCCCTCTCCCGCGCCCCACGCCCTTCTTCCGG
This sequence comes from Rhinolophus sinicus, assembly GCF_036562045.2. Classification (NCBI taxonomy): domain Eukaryota; kingdom Metazoa; phylum Chordata; class Mammalia; order Chiroptera; family Rhinolophidae; genus Rhinolophus; species Rhinolophus sinicus. The sequence goes on along the minus strand of NC_133764.1, from coordinate 50,879,156 downwards.
CCATGCGCGGCCCCCGGCCCCCCCCCACCCACCTCGGCCCCGCCCCCACACCCACCCACCCACCTCGGCCCCGCTCCTCTCGGTCGACCTCACCGGGAGGGAGGCCAGAAAAAGATCGCCCGGCCCCCAAGTCGGCTGGCGCCCGACTCCCAGCACCACGGTCGCAGGGCAGGACGACGGATCAGTGATCTCCGGGACGGACGGGACGACCGACCGACCGACCGACCGACCGACCGACAGGGGAGTTCGGCCTCGTCCCGATGCGGCGCGGGACCCGCGTTTCAGGGCCGGGGCGCAGCGGGCGGGGGATGCCCCCGTAGCGGAAGCGACCCGGCCTTGGAAACTTTTCTCTCCGAACGCCCCTGAGACGGGGACGTTTGCCGCGCGTCGACGGACGGCCTACCCCGCGCTCCACCTTCGCCGGTTGAGGCCTCCAGGGCGGCCCGGGAGATCGTCTCATCCCCGAGGCGCCCGCCCGGTCCCAGCGACTCCGGTGCGGATTCAGCCATTTCCACGGAC
>NC_133764.1:50861137-50866137 GCF_036562045.2 Rhinolophus sinicus | reverse complement strand
CCCTCCCGCGAGCCTGGCCGCTGCCCGGCCCCTCCGCCGGGGCCCCCGCGCGAACTTGGCGCCGCCGAGGGGAAACCCCGACGGCGTCCGTCTTCTCTTTCTCCAGCCGTCCGGTCGCGGCTCGGGAAAAACCCACACCCCGGGGAACGACACCCCCGAGCGAGGCGGCCCCAACCCGTGCCCGCGCGGCGCCCACCGGCCGCGGCTCGGGACGGGAGCGGGCGGAGAGCCGCTCGACGCGGAGAAGCGGGAGGCGTCGGAGGCCGAGCCGCCCCGCCCCACACACCTCGCCGCGCGGCGTCAAGCGCCGCACGCGCCCACAGCAACGCGGCCTCAAAACCGCGCCGGGGATGCCGGGCCCGGGCCCGTGCGTGACCCTCCCCCGACTCGGTGGGGGGAGGCGCGGGCCGCGGTAGGCCGGGAGAGCACCGCTCGGGGCCCCTCGCCACACGGAGCGGAGGGGCCCCTTGGCTGGCCAAACTGACACGCGCAGATGAGGGGCGGCGGCTGGGGATGCGGTACCCCAAGGCACCCTCTTCGGATCGCTAGAAGGCTTTCTCACCGAGGGGCATCGCCCCGACCGGGACACGCCCGTCGGGCACGGGCCAGAGCGCTCGGACGCCGGCGCCTGGGGTTGGGGGTCTGCGGTACGGGTAAGAGGGAGACGGACGACGGCCTCCGCGAACGGAGGCCTCAGGCGGGAGCACAGCGCGCACAACGACACGAGGGCGAAAGACGCCGTCGTCCACGAGTAGCGTGAGCGCGCCGCACCCCCCTCCCCAGACAGCCAGCGGCCGGAAATTCACCGGCCCCGGGCCGCCACGACCGCCCGCGCGGCACCTGCCCCCAGCAGCGTGGGGACGGGTGAGACGCGGCACGGCGCCCGTCCGAGTCAGGCCCCGAACGCCAGACGCGAGCAGGGGGCACACGACGAGGCACCCGCCGCCTCCCCGCGAGCGGGGAGAGGGAGAATGCCTCCTTCCCTCCTTCGACCTTACCGACTCGACCCCCGCACACACACTTGACCGGGATTGACCCGACGGGGCCGCCGGGAGCGGGAAGCGACGCCACCGACTCGGCCTCGGGCACCTGAGGGACGACCTGGAACGCTCCAGGGGCACCACCAGAGGGCCGGGCGAGGCGCGCAGGGCGCGACGGCGGGACGGCCCTCCCCGCCGCGGGGAGAGCCGCAACGCGAGACACGGCCGAGGCCGGGCGGAGAGTGTCCGCTGCGTCAGGAGACCCCTGGCCCCGCCGGCGCCGTGAGGCAGGAGGCGGGGGGGAACGGGGTCGGGCCGGAGTCCGCACCCCTGCCTTCCACACACCGCCATCGGGCGGGCGGGAGAGGCGAGGGGCCCGCAGGCAGAGCGAGAAGAGCGGTCCCATTCGCCATGAATGTCCGTCCCTCGTCTGGCGCGGCTTAGGCCCGGCCCGGAGAGCGCGACGTCACCACATCGATCGGAAAACACAACGGGCAAAGAGGCCACGGGGGAAGGTAGCGCAGCGAGGACAACGATCAGAGGAGCCTGCTTCAGCCTCGCCGCACACCCCACTTCCCGCAGGGCTCGGCTGGCGGCGAGGGCCCCGCGAGGAGGCAGCGCCTGCCAGCGGCAGAACGGGGCACCTAGGCACCCGGACCGCGCCCGTGTGAATGCACGGCGAGGGGGCGCGCGCGGCGAGACAACCCCGCAACGCCTGCCACCCCCGCCACCCTCGGGTACCAGAGACCGGAGGGCTTCGTGTCGACCGCGGGTCCTCCGGGAACGCCTGGATTACGCGCGAGCCGGCGCGCAGGCCCAAGCGGGCGGCTCACGAACCAGAGACAGGAGGGCCCGGGCACCGGGGGGCGGGCAAGCGCCCGCGGGGGCACCCCACGCGCTCGCGCCGAGGAGCCCGGGCCCCGTCGGGGACCGTTCGCCAGAGGACTGCGTGTCCACACCTCTCCGGTGGCACAAAATGTCGATCTCTGGCGTGAAAAATCACCGCGCCCGTCGGCGGCGCCTATCCACGGACCTCAGCGGCCTCCTCGGAACCGGTCTCGGGCCACCGGACCCCGGTCACCACCCCATCCCCGCTAGCGGGAGGAGCGGCTGGGCCACCTGGTCGACCCCGAAGCAGGGGAGCCCCGAAGACAGGCGAGGAGGGCGAGGAGACGAGATACTCCCCACCGCAACGGTCGCAGGCGCGGGCAGGGGCCGCCACGAACCACCGCGCCTCCGAACTGGGACTCGGGGAGGGGCGTGAGGGAAACGTACCACCGAGGCGCCTCCGACGAACGGGCCTCCGACGGCCCACCCCACCGGCCCGGCCGCCCGCCCGGTCTCTGGGGACGGGAAAACGGGGAGGAAAAGTCGAGTCGGACCGACCGGGACCCGCGCGTGCCCCGTCCCGGTCCACCTCGCCCTCCACGTGCCTCCCCGCAGGGCCCGCCCCGGTCCCCGCCGCCGGAACGGGACTCCGGAGAGTCGCGTCCGGCGACACCGTCCCCGCGAGCACGCACGCGGGCCGGGGACTCCTCCCGGCCACACGCGCGGGCGGCGTACGGTCAACGTCTCCCGATCGGGACTTGGGTGAAAATTCCCGCGGAGGGGCGTCCGACGACAGGCCCGCGGGAAGGACCGCGGACGGGCCCGCGGGGCCCTGGCCGAGCCATCCCGCGCGGCCCCGGGTCGGCGGGCAGCCTCCGGAGCGGGACGCGGCGGGGAGAAAACAAAGTGCGATCGACACGGAAGGGCCGACGCCGGGCACGGCCGGCCGCGGGCCGGGCGGGCGGGCCGGCGCGCGGGCGCGTCCCGCCCTCTCAGCGTTCCTCCGCGAGCGGAGGGGCACGGGCGAGCGCCGGTCGACGCGACCGGGCAGCCCGGGGGACGGGCGGCGGTCACTCCCTCAGAAACCTGCACCTCCAATCTCCGGCGAACGGGCGACGCGCCGTCTCCACGGCACCACCGGGACGATTCCGCCGGTGACGCCGGCCGCCCGCGACGCCTCCCCGGGCACAGCGGCCAGATCCCTCCCCTTGGCGCGGTCGCCGGAGCTCCGGAGGGAAGGGACGATATAAAAGCGGCCGCCAGGTGGCGCCCGACAACCGGAGCGAACGTCAGCGGGACGGATCCGGATCGCGAGCCGGCGAGGGCGCCCCGCCGGCACGGTCGCCGGACCTCGTCCGGCCCACCTCGGATGGCCTCTCCGGGCCCGGAGCGGGCCGGCTTCGGCCACCGAGCTCCCGGCCGCCACGACGCGACCCCGGCCGCTCAAGGGGGACCCGGGGCGGGCGGGGGAGGGGGGAATCTTGGGTTTGGTTTCGTTTTCTTCCTTTTGCGCGAGATCTTGATCGAAAGACAGCTCACGTGCGACGCCGTATTCGTCTCGGACACACGTGGTAGCCAGTCCACGGGGACCCACCTCCTGGAGTACCGTATTTTGCACTGTATAACGCCCCCGGTAGACCGCGCACCCACGTCTTTGGCCCAATCTTTCGAGGGGAGGACGTTCCCTTTTAATCCCCTCCCCCCCCCCCGTGTGTCTTTACGTTTCGGTACCCATCTTCTGCATCACAAGGGAATTCTAGCGTCCAGTCTTTGACGCGTTCCAGTATGAGAAATTTTACGTAACGAGTAATTACAGAACGCAAGAACAGGTGCGAGGTTCGAGACGTTTCACGTACCGGTCACACCCTCAAGGCCTTTTACGCACCCTTGAAGGCCAAGAACTCTTGGCCGCTGCCAGTTCCTCCCGAGTTCCACAAAACCGATGATCCCACGCCAGGGTATTGACTTATCGGTCATGCGGATATCGTGATCGACGTCTAGGATCACGCTTTTAACTCAGAAACGACAAAGAATGAAAAAATACTCAACCACGTACGGAATCGGCCCGAGCCGCGTAGAACGCGCATCCTCATCTTCCCCTCAGACACTCGGGCCAAACGGTGCGCATTATACACGGCGATTTACGGCATCTGTTTCCTATCTGGAACTTCGGACCTCTCCCTCTTCTCTATGTCTCCCCCGCCCCCTTTTAATGTCTCAATGACAGTCCACGGTCAATACCATTCCATATCAGCTTCAGGTGTACCGCACAGCGGTTAGACATCTAGACAGTGCAGGAAGCGATCCCCCGGACCGGTACCCACCCGGCACCACGTACACGGTCACGACCACATCCTCGGTCGTGTTCCCTCTGCTCGACACGCCCGTGGCTATTTCTTTATCCCTTCCCCTTCGGCACCCTGCCCCCAACGCCGTCCCCCCACCATCGCCCCGACCACACGATCCGGTCCCCGTGTGACACCGTCCACGGTGATCGCCATAGGGTCGACTACATTCCTTACGCCGTACCTCACAGCCCCGTGACTACCGTGCCACGACCAATCTGTACTCATTCACCCCTTCCCCTTTTCACTCCCCCCAACGCCCCCCCCTTCCCGGATCTGTTTGACCGGGAATCGGGGGGTGGGGTGGGGGGTGGAATACGTCGTCGTCGTCGTCATCATCACCGTAAGTAATAATAAATCCCCCCACCCCGGCCGGGCGTCGGCAGGAACGGGAAACAGACCGCCCCCGCGCCACTCCGGGGCCGAGGCCCGGCGCCTCGGACGTGAGTGAAACCACGCCCGGGGCGCTCAGGCCTCCCGGCGCTCCCCCGAGCGGCTCCCGGGCTCCCGGGAAGACTTAGAAGAATCTGGGGGGCCGTCGACCGCAACACGGCAACCGGGCACGTATTCAGAGGACGACCGCGACCGCGGGAGCATCGTCTCCTTTTTCTTCCCCCTTTTCATTCCATCTTTTTCCAGCGGAGGGAGGGGAGGGTCTCTCCCAGACAGAAGAAGCCCACGAGCCAGACAGGTGACGTCTACACACACGCACGGTCCCCAGTGCTCGCGTCTGGCGGGGTAGTGCAGGATTGTGAAATGACGGTGCCGGCCGAAACCGATACCGAAGACAGGCCACGTTCCAATCGTCCCCGTGACGGGGGAGGGAGGGAGGAGGGGCAGGGGCAGG
>NC_133764.1:50846717-50849217 GCF_036562045.2 Rhinolophus sinicus | reverse complement strand
ACACACACTTGACCGGGATTGACCCGACGGGGCCGCCGGGAGCGGGAAGCGACGCCACCGACTCGGCCTCGGGCACCTGAGGGACGACCTGGAACGCTCCAGGGGCACCACCAGAGGGCCGGGCGAGGCGCGCAGGGCGCGACGGCGGGACGGCCCTCCCCGCCGCGGGGAGAGCCGCAACGCGAGACACGGCCGAGGCCGGGCGGAGAGTGTCCGCTGCGTCAGGAGACCCCTGGCCCCGCCGGCGCCGTGAGGCAGGAGGCGGGGGGGAACGGGGTCGGGCCGGAGTCCGCACCCCTGCCTTCCACACACCGCCATCGGGCGGGCGGGAGAGGCGAGGGGCCCGCAGGCAGAGCGAGAAGAGCGGTCCCATTCGCCATGAATGTCCGTCCCTCGTCTGGCGCGGCTTAGGCCCGGCCCGGGAGAGCGCGACGTCACCACATCGATCGGAGAACACAACGGGCAAAGAGGCCACGGGGGAAGGTAGCGCAGCGAGGACAACGATCAGAGGAGCCTGCTTCAGCCTCGCCGCACACCCCACTTCCCGCAGGGCTCGGCTGGCGGCGAGGGCCCCGCGAGGAGGCAGCGCCTGCCAGCCGCAGAACGGGGCACCTAGGCACCCGGACCGCGCCCGTGTGAATGCACGGCGAGGGGGGCGCGCGCGGCGAGACAACCCCGCAACGCCTGCCACCCCCCGCCACCCTCGGGTACCAGAGACCGGAGGGCTTCGTGTCGACCGCGGGTCCTCCGGGAACGCCTGGATTACGCGCGAGCCGGCGCGCAGGCCCAAGCGGGCGGCTCACGAACCAGAGACAGGAGGGCCCGGGCACCGGGCGGCGGGCAAGCGCCCCGCGGGGGGGCACCCCACGCGCTCGCGCCGAGGAGCCCGGCCCCCGTCGGGGACCGTTCGCCAGAGGACTGCGTGCCCACACCCTTCCGGTGGCACAAAATGTCGATCTCTGGCGTAAAAAATCACCGCGCCCGTCGGCGGCGCCTATCCACGGACCTCAGCGGCCTCCTCGGAACCGGTCTCGGGCCACCGGACCCCGGTCACCACCCCATCCCCGCTAGCGGGAGGAGCGGCTGGGCCACCTGGTCGACCCCCGAAGCAGGGGAGCCCCGAAGACAGGCGAGGAGGGCGAGGAGACGAGATACTCCCCACCGCAACGGTCGCAGGCGCGGGCAGGGGCCGCCACGAACCACCGCGCCTCCGAACTGGGACTCGGGGAGGGGGCGTGAGGGGAAACGTACCACCGAGGCGCCTCCGACGAACGGGCCTCCGACGGCCCACCCCCACCGGCCCGGCCGCCCGCCCGGTCTCTGGGGACGGGAAAACGGGGGAGGAAAAGTCGAGTCGGACCGACCGGGACCCGCGCGTGCCCCCGTCCCGGTCCACCTCGCCCTCCACGTGCCTCCCCGCAGGGCCCGGCCCCGGTCCCCGCCGCCGGAACGGGACTCCGGAGAGTCGCGTCCGGCGACACCGTCCCCCGCGAGCACGCACGCGGGCCGGGGACTCCCTCCCCGGCCACACGCGCGGGCGGCGTACGGTCAACGTCTCCCGATCGGGACTTGGGTGAAAATTCCCGCGGAGGGGCGTCCGACGACAGGCCCGCGGGAAGGACCGCGGACGGGCCCGCGGGGCCCTGGCCGGGCCATCCCGCGCGGCCCCGGGCCGGCGGGCAGCCCCCGGAGCGGGACGCGGGGGAGAGAAAACAAAGTGCGATCGACACGGAAGGGCCGACGCCGGGCAGGCCCGGCCGCGGGCCGGGCGGGCGGGCCGGCGCGCGGGCGCGTCCCGCCCTCTCAGCGTGCCTCCGCGAGCGGAGGCGCACGGGCGCGCGCCGGTCGACGCGACCGGGCAGCCTGGGGACGGGCGGCGGTCACTCCCTCAGAAACCTGCACCTCCAATCTCCGGCGAACGGGCGACGCGCCGTCTCCACGGCACCACCGGGACGATTCCGCCGGTGACGCCGGCCGCCCGCGACGCCTCCCCGGGCACAGCGGCCAGATCCCTCCCCTTGGCGCGGTCGCCGGAGCTCCGGAGGGAAGGGACGATATAAAAGCGGCCGCCAGGTGGCGCCCGACAACCGGAGCGAACGTCAGCGGGACGGATCCGGATCGCGAGCCGGCGAGGGCGCCCCGCCGCCGGCACGGTCGCCGGACCTCGTCCCGGCCCACCTCGGATGGCCTCTCCGGGCCCGGAGCGGGCCGGCTTCGGCCACCGAGCCCCCGGCCGCCACGACGCGACCCCGGCCGCTCAAGGGGGACCCGGGGCGGGCGGGGGAGGGGGGAATCTTGGGTTTGGTTTCGTTTTTATCCTTTTGCGCGAGATCTTGATCGAAAGACAGCTCACGTGCGACGCCGTATTCGTCTCGGACACACGTGGTAGCCAGTCCACGGGGACCCACCTCCTGGAGTACCGTATTTTGCACTGTATAACCCCCCCCCCCCCGGTAGACCGCGCACCCACGTCTTTGGCCCAATCTTTCGAGGGGGAGGA
>NC_133764.1:50827417-50846617 GCF_036562045.2 Rhinolophus sinicus | reverse complement strand
TTTGAACAAAGGCGGCGGGGAGAAAGAAGCCCCAGGCCAGGTCGGAGGCGCTGACTGGACCGGAGAGCTTTCTGCATTTGGATGAAGCCATTGAACGCGGGCCTTTGGAATGTGTCGACCTGGCCTCCCCCTCCCTTCTCGGCCCCAACCCCCATCTCCTCCCTCCCTCCCTCCCTCCCTCCCTCCCTCCCTTCCTCCCTCCCCCACAGAGTTTCCTTCCCGTCCACGGACTGACCTGCGACCTTCCATCCTGCCAGACCTTGCACGGAATAAATAATACCTCCTCTTTTAGAGTTCTCTCGCTCTATCCAGAAAATAAACAAACCGAGGAACAGACGACCCCCCGCCCCACCCCCCACCCCCCACACACCTGTCACCCCATGTCATGCCTCTCAGGGCAGTGCCACTCCCTTTGGGCACAGCCAGACTTCCTGGACTCAGCCAGGGCCTCTCAGGGCACTGCCACTCCCTCTGGGCACAGCCAGACTTCCTGGACTCAGCCAGGGTTCTCAGGGCACTGCCACTCTCTCTGGGCCTCTCAGGGTACCCTGCTTGAACAACAGCGACTCAGCAGTCAAGGTGCTTACATACTCTCAATGGCGGCCGGTCAAGACACAAAAGCAAACATCCGCCAGTTCCACTACATGGTGGTGTGTTCCCAGGCAAACAGTAAAGCGGTCCATTGAATTAGGGGTAGAAGGCCATTCCCCATAGTCCACGGTCCTTCGCCAGAGCTGCGTGTTAGCCTCACAATGTGTGCCCTAGCCTTGAATTCATGCGAGTTGAGTAATGAAGCTTCGAGGCCTCCCCACAACTCCCAGCCATGCAGAGTTTCCCCAGAAGCTGAGGTGAAAAGAGGGAGTCCTCCTGGGTGGGGCGGGGTGGCCATGGGCAAGAAGAAGGGCTTCCTGGCTCAGAGCTCACAGTTCCGCCTCGGCGCCAACCCAGGTCGCAGGGTCCCAATCACATACATTAATTCTGCAGAAAGACAGACATAAGGCTGTGTTCAGGTGTAACTGTGCCCATGAGGTCCAGGCCCAGAGATAGAGGAGAGAGAGAGAGAGAGAGAGAGAGAGAGAGAGAGAGAGAGAGAGGTAAAGGGTTCCTGGGTTCATGGCCAGAGAGACATGCTAGGAAGTCCCTAACCACATGGTCCCCCCAGCAGCCCCTTTGCCTCCAAAAACATAGGTGGGAGGGGACAGACCCCTGAGACCCAGGGTGATAAGGCCAGGCAAGGTCCCCCGGCCTGGAATGTGGGATTGGGGGAGACTTTCCAAGGCCATTGTGGTGCTTCCCCAGTGCGGTGGGAGGTGTCCCTGCGGTAGCAGCTCTGTGCTTCTCCTCCAGACCTGGGGGGTGGGGGGGGGGCGGCGTGGAGGTATCTGCACGCACTCCACTAGAAAGAGAAGGCCTGGTCTATGTGCCCCGGCAGCCAGGGCATCCCGGGTACTGGGGGTAAGGGGGGGGGGGCTGAGAGGCCCGTGGAGGGACGTCGGGGCTCAGAGGGGAGGGCGTCGGCAAGGGGAGCCCTCTGCCTCGCTCTCACGCACCATCACAGACAGCACAGGCCCCAGGGCTCACACAAGGGACACTTATTTCTCACAGATCGGGGTGCCAGCATGGTGGGTTCCTGGGGAGGGTCCTCTTCCTGGCTGGCACATGGCCACCTTCTCCCCGGGTTCTGCTACAGTAGGGAGACAGTTCTGGTTTCTTCCTTGTCTGAGGGCACCGATCCCATCCTGAGGATCTCCCCCCCCCCCTTCGAAGTATTGATTTGGGGGACACAAACAGACGCTCTATGACAGTCATTCGCAGCCTGAGGGATTCAGGCAGGTGGGAGGGGTGAGGTGGGAAGGTGGGGCTGGTGGGGAGTGTGTGTGGTCTATGAGTGAGGGGATGTTCGGGGTCGGTGGGCAGAGCGTGGGGCCCCGGATGTCAAAGCCGCCTGGGCAGATGTCAGGTGGCGGTAGCGGGGGCGAGTGGGGGAGACCATCGCAGAGTGGAAGGTCATAAAGTTAAAGGTTGGGAGTGGGGCCGATGGTCCACGTGGAGGCAAAGTCCTCCACCTCCTCAAGCGGGAATCCGGGAGAGATTCTGCCTAGGAGAGGATGGGTGGTGTGTGGAGGTGACAAGGGTGAGGGAGGGGCAGAATTTACTTCCCAGCCCCCTGGGACTTCGTAAGGTCACAGGGGATAAGCAAGTGTGAGCAGCCCTGGTGGAGACGGTGTGGGGGAGAATGGGGCTGCTGGGAAGTCTCAGTCAAGGTGGGCACGTCCGATAATACAGCGGGAGGGGCAGCAGCGGGGACTGGCCAGAATGGATTGGGTAAACAGGGCTGTCTAAGTGACCCCGTGTGGTGACCGGCCTTCCACAGCTCGTTGGGACACCCGCCTGCCTGGGAAGAGAGAGGGGGCAGGATGACCTTTCCCACCGGTTGGTTGCTGTCTTTCCCTTCGCAGCACCCCTTGCGTCTGCGTTCCTGAGAGCTTGGACAGCATTTTGCTGGCTGGGGCGGGGGGGGGGGGGATGAGTGTGGGGTCAGGGTGCAGCCCCAGATGGCCAGAACTGGAAACTCTGATGTTGTGATTGTGCTTCCCCACCGCAGGCAGACAGAACACATCTGGCTCCCTGTGTGTGCAGAAATCCGTAGACGTATGTGAAATTTGGGAGCTCGCCAAAGGCGCGACCGTTCTCCTGAAGGATGGTAAAATGTGGCCTCCGGGCATCTGGACAACGGCAGTCCTGGTCCCACGTGTCCATCCCGTTGGACAGCTGACTCACGTGAGAAGGAGAGACGAAAGGGTGACGATGCCGTTCTCTTTAAAGATCTGAGCCACCTGTGCGGGTATGCCCGAGTGTGCTTTCTGTCCCCGCCTCAGCATGGAGGCTTGTCACCCAAGCATGCCCTGCGCAAGGAGTGGGAGGTGGCCCCCGGAGCACGCGTGCTCCTTCTGACCGGGTCTTTGCACCGTGTCTGGTGACCGGAGGCCACATGCCTTTGTCCTCTGTGGTGCCGCAGACTAGCACCCGTGAAACCAGGGAGAGCCAGCAGATGTGTGCGTGACAGACCCCGTGGGCTCCCTGACAGCAGCCCCGAGCCGAGCCTCACCTCACCTCTTTCCTGTTCCGCAGCCTCCTACTCTTCCCTTTGGTGTTTGACTGTGATCCCCGGGACCGGGAGGCTTTGCTCCAGGCTGCAGATCTTCACATCCCACCTCTCATTCTTGAGAGGTGTTTGGTGGCCCTAGGTGTCCACCTAAGAAACATCCAAACCTCCAGACTCCTTGGAGAATGTTAATGAGTGTATCTGAGTCACACTGACAGACAACCATTGCCAGGAAGCGGTCTCAAGGGCTGGAGAAAATACTCCAGAAAAGGGCAGTTTTGCAGCTTATTTTATATAATTGGGATAAACGGAGGAGGCAGAAGGCCTGGTACACGAAAGCCGTTGGTGGCAGAGTCAGGGGGCAGGAGAAAGCAAGTGGGGACACCTCTGGGACTGGATTAAGAAGTAAAACGGAGGGACGCTTACTTCTTTTGCACGGGTGGGTAACGGGGTAGATAATAATTCACGTTTACAGCACGTAAGGATGGTATCCGAGGAACAAGACGAAGATGAGGGGGTTCTGTTGTCTTGGGCACCGGTGCAGTGGGCTGTGCCCTGAGGTGTCTGGAAAACAGGATCGCTCAGACATTCCGAGGGTATGTTATCTTAGATGCCAAAAGATAACAGACGGGCTCACTGAAGGCAAAGGGTGACCTTTGTCTGTCAAGGAAGCTACAGGCCTAGGATGTGACTGCCCACCGTGACTTGCTTTCATTCGGGAATTTTTATGTTCAGACCCTCCTGTGCGGTTACGTTCGGTCTCTATGTTTGTGGGGCCTGCCACGCCGGCCTCTCCTGAGCTTGACAGGTTTAGTAAGTGGCCCCCTTCTTTGTCCGCATTTCCCCCTTTGGGCCGTAAGTCGATCCGAAGGATGCACCGATGATGTGGTCTCCCGGGACTAGGAAGGCTCACTCCTAGGAATTCTTAGTGTTTCCCTTTGTCTTGCTGTAATGGTGGACCATTGCGGATGGGGCCGGACCGTAACCTTGGATGGCAGTCCAGGCCAATTTTTGTTGTTGTTGTTGTTGTTTTCCCCAAAGGAAAGGTGAGTAAGCGGAAGGCAGGTAGGTCTCATGAGCCTTCACTGAGTAAAAAACACACTGAATCGTTTCTAACCTATAAGCTATCGTGATTCAAACGTTGCCGTCTGTCTCGGTTTTCTGTATTTTGCAGCCAGTGTAACGTTTACTTATAGTTTGAGGGCACACCGTGTATGTATCGCTGTAGTTCTCACAATCTGACCGTGAGATGGGTTCCCGTGCACCGGTGGTGTTGTTCTTGTGATCTGAATATCCCATCTACTTCCCATGGGAAGCATCTAATTCCTGCTAGTTGTGCAATCGGGAACTGAGTTTAATTTTTATTTGGGGCCGAGGCTGTTAAGAACACAATGGTATGAATCACAATCACCATCTAAAAATGTCTAGAGGCCAGGAGGACGGTAAGAGTTTCATGAGTCAATTTCCTGTGTCTCACTCGGCAGCCCCGTTACAGAGGGCCATTATTTTAATAGCCGCTTAAGCTTCTCTGAATTAATATAGTCAGTAGTCTTTGTCGAGGTGAGGGGTAAGCGTCATTGTGTTCTAGCATTTATACGTAAAATTCCTTTATCGGTATTTCTTTTCTACTAACCTTCTACGACTTCACTTGTCTTTCTCAGTTTGTGTCCTTTTTCGCATTCAGAAATGATCAACAGTATCAGAACAAACGACTCCCTTTTAACTTCTCTCAAAACCACATACACACGCCTTTTCTTCCTTCTATGCTGGCATGCCTTCTAAGTTTCCAAAGAGAAAGCGTAAATAGTATTATCGAAAATACAGAGCCGGCCCGGTGGCTCAGGCCGTTGGAACTCCGTGCTCCTGATGCCGAAGGCTGCCGGTTCGATTCCCGCATGGGCCGGTGGGCTCTCGACCACGAGGTGGCCGGTTGGATTCCCGCACAGGATGCTGGGCTGCGCCCCCTGCAACTGACAGCAGCAACCGGACCTGGAGGTGAGCTGCGCCTTCCACGACTACGATCGGAAGGACAACAACTTGACTGGGAAAAAGCCCCGGCAATTCACCCTGTTCCCCAATAAAGTCCTGTCCCCCTTCCCCAATGTAAAAAAATAAAATAAATAAATAAATAAATAAATAAATAAATAAATAAATAAAATTTAAAAAAAGAAGAAAAAAAGAAAAACAAATATTTTACCGGAAAAGAAAGAAAATACCAAAGTTATTCTGTGCACCTTCAATGATTAACAGTTGGGGTATATGAGTACAGGGTTTGAGAAAAGCCTAAAGAACAAGTATAACTATCATTGTGACTGATAATATTAGCGGGCAGGTAAAGACAATCAAACGAATGGTTATTTTAAGTCCCACGCCAATTGTGAGGTCTACAGGCCTTCTTGAGGTCTCGGATAGCTGTCTACCCCTGACGTCAGCAGCTTTTCGTCCTCCGGGAGCCTTTGAGGTTGGCCGTCGGTGGAGGCGAGTGTCAGACAGGAGCAGATGTCCAGCCACAGGTGGGCAACTCTTTTTCATGAGCGATGTGAATCCTTGAGTTAACGCCTTTAAGTTCACTGCACCTGGATCGATTAGTGATAACGAATAAGTCCCTGTCAACGAGGTTGGAGGGTCTTTAGCTGATGTCATATCCAGTGGTGGACGACGTCTCCCGGCTGTGAGTCGTGGTCTTGGAAGTCTTCGTGTCCCGGGAGCACGCTGAAGCGAATCGGTTGCAGACTTATCGGTTTATTTAAGCTGCTTGATAAGTCCTTGATAATAACGCAAAATGTCTCCTTTCGGTAAGATTGTTTCACACGTCCGTCACACGGGTGAACGCTGACTACTGAGGAGAAAGTCTACGTTTACCAAAAGGAGTAGCTCTCAGGTTGAGAAACACCGTAAGGAGAGTTTTCAGCCAAGGGAGACGAAAAGCTTCTCAAAATTTACCCAGTGGAGTTTTAACTGTACCGTTTGTACGTTCTACAAATCCAGAGGACCGGGGTGATAAGCCACGAAAATGCTGCAGGGTAGGCCGGATGTTCCCGATCGAGTGCATCCTTTGCCTCAGAGACTATGTAACTCACAGGGAATGCCCCTAGTTCGGGATCATTTCTTTCCAGTCGTGACTTACCCACCATCGAGGCTGTTGCTCTCCTGCAAGGGGATGTCTCCACCTAGTGAGACAACCGTACAGATCGTGACTCACACACATCTGTACCGTGGAGAGGGTGGCCTTCGGATAAACTCCTTTATCCGAATTTCCTGTGTTTTCATGCACGACTAGGAAGAGAGTTTATAGCGAAGGTGTCCCAGGGTGGGAGCTTTAGATAATACTTCCTCTAGAGTGTCTTCCGCTCGGCTCCTTTCCCCTCAGGGTTCCGTTGAATGGGATCGGGCCGATCTCATTTTAAGGAGACAAACAGAGGCTGGGCCATGAATGAAAAATTCGGAACCCCGTCGTGATAGTATCCAGTCAGACCCGGGGAATCCTCTCGGCTGTTTTTTGTCTGTTTGCTTTTAGAAGAGGAAAGATTATTATTTAGGGTTAATTCGTAGCCCATCTTTAGATATTAGATGGCAAGGTATTTTCCTTTGGGTAAACAAAATCGAAGCTTGTCCTTTGACACCCTGTGTCCCTTAATGGCTAGCTATTGCGATCGGTAAATCGCGCCCTCTTATGGTAGGGGGTCCAATGTGTCCTAGAGCGTAAGAGTAAGTTATCCGTATATTGGCTGAGAGTATCATTTCTGGGACATTTTGCATTCGTTCAAATCGGCGCTTAGCATCTGAGAGAAGCAGGTGGGACTCTCTGTCTACCCCGGGCACGACTGTCCACGTAAACTCTGATCTTCCCAGGTAGAAAGGCAAAGAGGTATTTCCTGTCCTGTGTTTTACAGGAATGCTGAAAAAGGCACCGCGTATCTATCACCGAAAATATCTCGCAGTACACGCTGAATATCTGATAATGGGGTATGTGGGTTTGGAACTACAGGATCTCTTTGTTTATAGCTCCGATATCCTGTGCAAATCTCCATCCTTTCCCATTGGGTTTCTTTACCGGAAGGTTAGGAGAATTACAGGGGCTCATGCGTGGCATGAACCAGCCCGCCCCATTATGTAATCTTGTGTGATGGGCTAATTCCAGCTAGCCCGTTAGGCCTTAAAGGATAGTGTCAAATATTACGCAGAGGCAAACTATAATCCATAGTTATTTTAATAGGAGTGACTGACTTATTCTTGCCAGCATCTCTACCGGAAAAGGCCCAGAGTTGCATTGGAGTGTCCCGTCATAAACGACCAGTCGGTGTTGTCAAGGTCAGTTTCCTCTCACGCGGTCCCTTTCAAAATCGTTCCTTTCCGATTGGTTCAGTATAGTATTCATTTATTTCTAAATACGTTTTAGCCGGGATCTCCAGCCTCTGCGACTTAGGAGCTGTGCTGTAAACCTCGGAGAATGATTACGTAACTGGCCCTTTCGTCCCGTCCCTAGACCACCAAGCTAAGTCAAGTTGGAAGGTTGAAAAGGACAGACATGATCTGCTCTCACTCCCATCTGGGATTAGGAGAGAAAGCAAAACCGAGGTGGCAAAATGAACAAAACACACGTTCATCGATACAGACCACAGAATGGTGGTGACAGAGGGTACTGGGATGGGGAGAGAGCCGAATACGTAAAGGGGTCGACTTTAGGTCGAGGGATGGAAACTAGCCATCGGGTGCAGAGCACGTGATAGACTATACACATGCCGTGAGGGTGAAAGTCGGGAAATTAATGAGTCAGACTTAGTTCGGTCACCTCATAGCTTGCTATTCATCTGTCTTCTCTTTGTTTTTCCCCTTTACTGCTCGATTTCATGATTCTGCTCGTTTCCCTTCCTTGAGACTATACATACCTTGTGGATCTGATTGATCAGAAGAGCACTAATCTGGAAAAAAAGAAAAAGAAAAAGAAAAAAACCCCGCTGAATTCTCAGGCGCCCAGAGACCGGGATCCATGGCTGCAACACCCTTGCAGCTTTTCCTGATGACGTATGACACACTCCAGCCGTGGCCGCCGAAGTTCGAGATAACCTTATGAAGCAGACCGGACCGCAGGAGGTGATTTGTCAACCGTCAGCCCTGAAACTTGCGATGACCAGCTGTCATCTTTCTCGGTTCTTTCCCCCCGCCTGCCTGCCTGCCTGCCTGCCTGCCTGCCTGCCTGCCTGCCTGCCTGCGAAGCCTCTCGATTATTCTCAGTTCAGGGAAGATGCCTTTTTTCCCCCACGGACGTCAGTCTGCCATCTTCCCTGGCTGCCGGCACCTAGAATAAAATACACTCTTCTCCTCACTGACCCTCCTCGTCACTCAAGTTTTTGGGGCCCGGCAACGAGCACCACCATCCCCGAGTCTGGTAACGAACTCTGGAGACCACGGCGGGACGTGGATCGAACTGGACTGATCTGAGTTGGAGAGTCTCACTCCCTTGCTCCTTGCCTCCGTGTGGGGTAGCGGAGGTAGAGTGCCGGAATGCATCAGTGATCCCTGATGCTTATGGCTGGCCAAGCCCAGGAGGGATTACAGAGACGTCCCAGTAACTGCCGAGATCTCCTTCGTCCCAGGGACCTCCCGCTCTCCCTCCCTGGCAGGCTGCCTATGACTGCCTCAGTCGGTGAGGAATAAAAGCAACTGACGGGACTTGGAAACCGTGTGTCGGTGAATCGTGGAATCTGTCAAACCGAGGAAGTGCACTGGAATTCCCTTATCTCTGCCGTCGGAGCCTCTCGCTGTCACTGGGTTTGGGGGCTTACGCGTAAGCCTTCTGTGCTTCGTGCCAATTCGGGTAACTCCGAGGCCAATTTTTGGTGCTGGGTTGTTCAGAGACCGGGTTTTGACCCCCAGATCCCCGTTTCAGGAGGATTTGGTTCTGTGAGTTCTCGTCTGCTTTTGGTTCCGGTTTGTTGGTGACTTCTTTGTTCCGTTTTGTTCACCTCCGGTCTGTCCGTTCCCCTCCCCCCCCCCCTTTTTTTTTTTCTTCCTCCCCTTCACTTTTCTGTTTATACCTTAAACACCAAACCGATAGGGGGCTCTATGTCTGCACGCTCTCCTCAGAGCCCTCTGGGCCATGTATCAGGCAATCGGTCGGTCAGCCTATAATGAAAAATAAAAAATATCTACACCGATGGTTCATAGAAAAGGGGAATTCACCCATCTCCTAGTCCACTTATAACTAGACACCAACTCTGTGTTTGAAAATAAAACTTTTTAAAGATTTTTCTGTCGGTAACTTTCAGGGTCTTACGGAGAGCAAGAAATACAAACACCGCCGCTACTGCCTGAGGCTGAGTTACCCGGAAAAAAAAAAAAAAAAAAAAAAAAGAAAGAAAGAAAGAAAGAAAGAAAGAAAGAAAGAAAGAAAGAAAAAGGGCACTTTTGAAATCTAGTGGCTAATCTCACGTTTAACACTCCTTGCGTTTTCCAGCTTCCTTCAAACTGTCATGGGCAAATAAAAAATCTTAAGTCTTCTCTCTATAGTCATTATTAATACTGTTTATGTATATGATCTCTGATATCTATGTTTTTCTATGTTTTATGTACAACATAACGCTCATTCTCCGCTGGTATTAGAAGATTGTAATATTTGGTTGGCTTAAAGAAAAAAGATTAAGCGCTTATATAAATTAAAAATAAAGAACAAAAACTGACCCAAGTACTTTTCCGGATCACATGATCTAAGAAAATAGTTGAAACCGAGGCTAGATCAACTTTTGGTTAAATAGACATGTCTTTTGAAGTCGCTACCACTATCGTTAAATATAATATGTTTTGTTATACCACGGTTTACAAAAATTGACTTAGGTAATAATAGACTCTAAAATCTCCTGGAGTTGTTAAAAATAATGAAGAAACACAAGCAAAATAAAAGGTTGTTAATGAAATTTTTTAGTAATAATGATTAAGCACGCACGCACGCACGCACGCACGCACCCACAAAGCAGGACAATAAAGTGTGTGAAGCTGTCGCAACGATGTTGCTGACCTTTTTTTTTGATGTCAGAGGGATTGTTCATTATGAATTTGTACCAACTTGACAAACCGTTCACCGAGTTTACTATTTGGAAGTGCTGAAAAGCCTGCATGAAAAAGTGACATGACCTGAAACTTGTCACCAACAGTTCGTGACTCTTGCCTCACGACAGAGCACCAGCTCACAGGGCAATGTCTGTGAGGGAGTTTTCGGCCAGTAAACAAATAACTGTATCGGAACTCCCTCCCTACTCACCTGATCTGGTTCCCCAACGACTTCTTTCTTTAGCCAAAGATAAAGGAAATATTGAAAGGAAGACATTTTGATGACATTCAGGACATCAAGAGTAATAACGATGACAGCTCTGATGACTATTCCAGAAAAAGAGTTCCAAAATTGCTTTGAAGAGTGGACTAGGTGCTGGCATTAGTGCATAGCTTCCCAACGGGAGTACTTCAAAGGTGACCATAATGATATTCAGCAATGAGGTATGTAGCACTTTTTCTAGGATGAGTTCGTGAACTTGATCAGCCTACCTTGTGTGTGTGTGTGTGTGTGTGTGAGACAGAGTGCATGCTTAAACGTGCTTTCCTGAATTCTTTTGGTAACTGGAAGCCTTAGAGTTGAACTAAGGTAAGTTACATGATAAAAAGTATTAAATATGCAGATATTTCAAACTAACAAAATACTAAAATATTAATTATAAGATAAGTCTGCGTTCATCTACTTTTATCTCCTTATTATGGGAAAGCTAAAACCTAAATTAAGGTATGTTAATAAATGTGTTTTGTACTTTATTAAAAATATGATGGCAAAACACTTGTAAATATATTTCCAGCAGAGCCTACACTTCTGAGTTACAAAGTACGCTCCTAGATATTCCAGTAGAAATGCTAATCGTTTATTTATTAGTTATCAGTAAAAACTCGGGTTCTACAGGTTACAGATTCTAATTAATATTTTTAAAGTTACATAAAGTAATATGTTCTCAAAGGAGGTATAAGAGATAAAAATACATTTTTAAAGAAATCGGGGGACAGACTAGTTTGTCCTACATTTGGTAAGAAGACACACTGAGAGGGACTGGAAAAGTTATAAAAGGTTTCAGAAGAAAAATCTTGAAAACAGATCACATGTAGTTCAGCTAACTGCAATTCAGTACATAAATTTTAGTATCAGAAGAAAGGAGTGCAACATTAGAGTCGACTGTTCTCTCTCTGCGACGTAGGACAAAGTTTTTGGAACTACCGTGTTTCCCCCAAAAGAAGACTGGGTCTTAGGTCAATTTTTGCTCCATTGGGACTTGTTTTCAAGGGATGTCTTATTTTTCCATGTACAGCAGTAGTCTACATTTGTTCAGCTACGGTCGTGTCATCTTCTTCGGGAACATCGTCAGGACGCATTTCAAACGCCCGTCCTGGCTGAGATCTTACCTGGGGCTTATTTTCGGAATAGGTCTTATTTTGGAGGAAACGTGTTATTTGTTACTGAAATTACAGAGAGAGAGAGAGAGAGAGAGAGAGAGAGAGAGAGAGAGAGAGAGAGAGAAACTCTGCCTGGAAAGCAAAGGCTTTAGGTGCCATCAGAATATTCTCTATTTTATACCATCCTCATCATGGGGTCCTCGGTTACTAGAGAAAACCAAATCTCCACACTAGTAAGAACTGAGTGTAACGTTTACATACTTACATATAATAATTACATAAACCTCTGTATTTTGGTACTGCTGGAGTTCCTGTACCCTTCTCAGGTCAGATATGAACCCGTGTAAAGAAGAATTTTACTATTTTCACTAAAAACCGAGATAAGTTTAAAGTAAATTCATTAAGTTTAGCCCGATATTTTCCTTGACCTCACAGAGCGTTGGAGTCATCGACTTCCTGTCGCATCCCTGACGAGAAGGCTTCTATGCTAAGGAAGGCCGGGAAATTTGTTACCATGTCTTTCACAAGTGAGACAGGGAAAAGGAGGGAAAAAAGGAGCAGAAAGGCCGGAGACGAGGCCAGAGACAGGCCAGACTTTTTGGCTGCAGTTATACACGGGCTAAGGCCGAGACGACCTCAGGGCTACCCCGGCATCCCCAAAAGAGGCACGCCAGGCAAAGGAGCCCGCTTTGGATATAGAAGCCCAGATTCACCGGAGTGAGGAGTACGCTAATCTTCCAAAATAGCTGTGCTCCCTGTGCAGACTACAAGGGCAGGCGGAAGAGAGATTGTCCCCTACTCCAAAGGGAGCGGGGGGACCAACTCCTTCCCTGCAAATGGCTGTCATCGAGTAACGGGGCCCGAGTTTTCCCACAGCTCTCAAGAAGACCGTCATCATCACAGGGGAAGAACCACAGGTGACCTGCGCGGCAGGGAAGCCTGCTGATTTCCGATGAATACAAGGGCCGCTTACCCTTTCTCAGCTGTTCGCTCTGGACTTATTGCCTCTAAAACCTGTTTGGTTGTGAAGACGAACGGAGCCCCTAGATCTGGGCTCGTACTCGGCCCGCTTTTGCCAATGGCCCGTACTACAGAGGAAAAGTCACACGAGTCGATCGTCCTTAGAAAGGACTCTGGAAAAGTTTTGTCAGGAGACCCGTAAGCCCTGCCTCTAACGGCTGCCTGTGAGTTTAGATTCTGACCTAAATTCTCTTTTCTCTCCATTATTAACTTAGGAGAGTTTCGCAGGCACTCAGGAGATACGGGACCGGCCCTCCCCCAGCCCCACCCTCGGACCCGGGGCCAAGTATTTCTAAAAGGTTAGAAAGAGGGGTCCCTGACGGGCCGTTAACTCCTAAATAGGAGGGACCTTGTGCAGTTCTCCGAGCACCCCGAGTGCCGCCAACCTGCAGAGAGTCGTTGGCTGTGTCCCTTCCCTCCGTAACGTAGAATGTAAAACCGTCTCGCTAAAACCGGTAGCAAACGTGGTACTGACACAGAATCCCACGCGATGTGTGTTTATTTTCTCCCCCGTTCGGGTTGTTTGAGTACTCGCAGGCCGTGAGAATTTACTTTTCTCACGGAAGTTAGACATACCGTGGATGACTCACACATCGATGTCTGGTTTTCTTTCACACAGCCGCAGCCGTCGTGGCCGCCTCGATGTCCCGCATCACTTAAAAATGCTGCCTTTTCACGGTCATTTTGACTCGGGGGAAGGGGCAAACGTCACACGGTGCCAGATCCGGTGAGTAAGGTGGCTAAGGACACGCCATAATATTTTTATCCGACAGAGATCGCCATAGCAGAAGCGATGAGCGACACGGAGCTTCTCCGTTGTGATCACAGTACGGTGAACGCTGTTGCGTCGTGCCCTTCAAGACAAAGGCAGGTATCTTCGACGTAGGAAGCGGCACATCGAACCTTACCGTGTTTCTCCAAAAATAAGACCGGGTCTCGTGGATTTTTTCCTGCAAAATATGCTTCGGGCTCATTTTCGGGGCCGCCTCATGAAAAATCATGCCGGGCTTATTTACCGCTCGGGTCTGATTGTTGGGGAGAGGTGGTAGTAACGGTGCGTGACGAGTTTCCACTCGCTCTGTGCGGTCAGTCGTGTGAGCTACGGTTGACTGAAGGCGTGTTTTACAGCAGGCCGTGAATCGTCCTCCGTCGTGACAACGCCCCGCGTCACACATCGCTTCTGGCCTACGGCGATTCCCGTCGCAGGAACACACGACGGTGTGTCCTCCTCCGCCTTATTCGCCGGCTCTGGGACCGTACGAGTTCTGGCTTTCCCCCGAAGTCAAAACGATTCAGGATATCGAGGCAGCCACAACACGGCCACTAAAGGCACCCGTGAGAGAGGACTTCCAGAACTGCCTCATAGAGAGTGGCGATGACAATGGGATAAGTGTGTTTGAGTGGGAGTATTTTGAGGGGAGATGATGGCGATGAATCTTTCGGTGTCCTAATTTCCTTATATTTACCCATTCACCGTATCGTCCGATCACACCTTGTACATCGGAATCAGAGGAAGAGACGTAAGGAGGATCACGTGAGTTCCCTCGGTGGTAGTCGAATGGGGTTGGAGAGAGAAGAGTGGAGAGATCTGTGGGATCGGATAAAAGTAAAATGGAGGACACATACTTCTTTCTTTTACACCGGTGGACGCGAGATAGTGAATCATGAATGTTTACAGCACGGAGACGGTATTCGGCCCGCGAGAGGAGGGTGAGGATTTCTGTGGTCTCGGCTCCGTGCGGCAGGTCTTGCCCCGAGGGGTACAGAGAGAGGAATGACTCTGAAATTCCGAGGGTCTGTCATCTTCAATGCCAAGAGACGACAGAGGGTCTCCCTGCAGGTAAACATTGACCTTTGTCCGAAAAAGTACGGGCCAGAGATGTGACCGCTGCCTACGACCCACTTTCAGTTACCACGCTTCTCAGAAATAAGACCTAGCAGGACAATCAGCTCGAATGAGTATATTGCAGTCAAGATGAACGTAAGACACATTCTCACACAAAAACCGGTATGACCTTCTCTTCTATTAAAAAGACAGGGACTTATATTAATTTTTGCCCCAAAAGACCCACGAGAGCTGATGGTATGGCTAGATCTCATTCTGGAGAAACACGGCAGTAATTTCTATGTGTTTACTTTTGGTGTCGATACCCTGCCGCCTGCAGGGCTGGCCCCTTCCAGACCAGTCAGGTTTAGGATGTGCCTCCTTTTTTGTCCACGAGGAGGGGATCAGATTTCACGTCAGTGAACTGCATGCTCATAAACTGTGAAAACGATCAATTGTCTGTTTTTACCACCGTGATAAAAACACACGTGCAGTCACACAGACACTCTAGTGTGTTCGGCGTTGTCTCCTACTCCTGTCTGCGCCCAAACGGATCCTCAAATGAGAGTATTTCTTTTGAAGAGGTGACCGGAGACGGAGACTAGAAAGGGGTTGTGTCTTGAAGCGAACCAGCACGGGCTTAGAAGACTCCCGAGCACGGGCGCGACAACACTGCCACCTTGTGACTGACCGCTGAAACTGCGACCCGATCGACTGGGGTGCAGGGTCGTTGAGGGGAGGGGGAGGAAGGGAGGGAGGGAGGGAGGGAGGGAGGGAGAGAGAGAGAGAGAGGGGGGGAGAGAGAGAGAGAGAGAGAGAGAGAGAGAGAGAGAGAGAGAGATGAAACGTCACGGGGAAGTGCCGGTGGTGGAAACGTCCCCCTCGTAGGAGCTCGGGGAGAAGTGACCGATCCCGAAAACGGGGGGTCAGAATGTTGAAAGGTGAATTGTCCTGACTCGCCAAAGATCGTGACGGTCCGTGTAGGCGTGTGTAACGTTTTGACCCCCACAGTTTGAATGTTGCGAGCGGCTCTCCGCCCCCCCTGCCCTGCCCCCGCCCCCTCCCTCCCCTCCCCGTCACGGGGACGATTGGAACGTGGCCTGTCTTCGGTATCGGTTTCGGCCGGCACCGTCATTTCACAATCCTGCACTACCCCGCCAGACGCGAGCACTGGGGACCGTGCGTGTGTGTAGACGTCACCTGTCTGGCTCGTGGGCTTCTTCTGTCTGGGAGAGACCCTCCCCTCCCTCCGCTGGAAAAAGATGGAATGAAAAGGGGGAAGAAAAAGGAGACGATGCTCCCGCGGTCGCGGTCGTCCTCTGAATACGTGCCCGGTTGCCGTGTTGCGGTCGACGGCCCCCAGATTCTTCTAAGTCTTCCCGGGAGCCCGGGAGCCGCTCGGGGGAGCGCCGGGAGGCCTGAGCGCCCCGGGCGTGGTTTCACTCACGTCCGAGGCGCCGGGCCTCGGCCCCGGAGTGGCGCGGGGGCGGTCTGTTTCCCGTTCCTGCCGACGCCCGGCCGGGTGGGGGATTTATTATTACTTACGGTGATGATGATGACGACGACGACGACGACCCCACCCCCACCCCCGATTCCCGGTCAAACAGATCCGGGAAGGGGGGCGTTGGGGGAGTGAAAAGGGAAGGTGAATGAGTACAGATTGGTCGTGGCACGGTAGTCACGGGGCTGTGAGGTACGGCGTAAGGAATGTAGTCGACCCTATGGCGATCACCGTGGACGGTGTCACACGGGGACCGGATCGTGGTCGGGGCGATGGTGCGGGACGGCGTGGGGGCAGGGTGCCGAAGGGGAAGGATAAAGAAATAGCCACGGGCGTGTCGAGCAGAGGAACACGACCGAGGATGTGGTCGTGACCGTACGTGGTGCCGGGTGGGTACCGGTCCGGGGATCGCTTCCTGCACTGTCTAGATGTCTAACCGCTGTGCGGTACACCTGAAGCTGATATGGAATGGTATTGACCGTGGACTGTCATTGAGACATTAAAAGGGGCGGGGAGACATAGAGAAGAGGGAGAGGTCCGAAGTTCCAGATAGGAAACAGATGCCGTAAATCGCCGTGTATAATGCGCACCGTTTGGCCCGAGTGTCTGAGGGAAGATGAGGATGCGCGTTCTACGCGGCTCGGGCCGATTCCGTACGTGGTTGAGTATTTTTCATTCTTTTATTGACGCTTCTGAGTTAAAAGCGTGATCCTAGACGTCGATCACGATATCCGCATGACCGATAAGTCAATACCCTGGCGTGGGATCATCGGTTTTGTGGAACTCGGGAGGAACTGGCAGCGGCCAAGAGTTCTTGGCCTTCAAGGGTGCGTAAAAGGCCTTGAGGGTGTGACCGGTACGTGAAACGTCTCGAACCTCGCACCTGTTCTTGCGTTCTGTAATTACTCGTTACGTAAAATTTCTCATACTGGAACGCGTCAAAGACTGGACGCTAGAATTCCCTTGTGATGCAGAAGATGGGTACCGAAACGTAAAGACACACGGGGGAGGATTAAAGGAAACGTCCTCCCCTCGAAAGATTGGGCCAAAGACGTGGGTGCGGTCTACCGGGGGTTATACAGTGCAAAATACGGTACTCCAGGAGGTGGGTCCCCGTGGACTGGCTACCACGTGTGTCCGAGACGAATACGGCGTCGCACGTGAGCTGTCTTTCGATCAAGATCTCGCGCAAAAGGAAGAAAACGAAACCAAACCCAAGATTCCCCCCTCCCCCGCCCGCCCCGGGCCCCCCTTGAGCGGCCGGGGTCGCGTCGTGGCGGCCGGCAGCTCGGTGCCCGAAGCCGGCCCGCTCCGGGCCCGGAGAGGCCATCCGAGGTGGGCCGGGACGAGGTCCGGCGACCGTGCCGGCGGCGGGGCGCCCTCGCCGGCTCGCGATCCGGATCCGTCCCGCTGACGTTCGCTCCGGTTGTCGGGCGCCACCTGGCGGCCGCTTTTATATCGTCCCTTCCCGCCGGAGCGCCGGCGACCGCGCCAAGGGGAGGGATCTGGCCGCTGTGCCCGGGGAGGCGTCGCGGGCGGCCGGCGTCACCGGCGGAATCGTCCCGGTGGTGCCGTGGAGACGGCGCGTCGCCCGTTCGCCGGAGATTGGAGGTGCAGGTTTCTGAGGGAGTGACCGCCGCCCGTCCCCCGGGCTGCCCGGTCGCGTCGACCGGCGCTCGCCCGTGCCCCTCCGCTCGCGGAGGAACGCTGAGAGGGCGGGGCGCGCCCGCGCGCCGGCCCGCCCGCCCGGCCCGCGGCCGGGCCTGCCCGGCGTCGGCCCTTCCGTGTCGATCGCACTTTGTTTTCTCTCCCCCGCGTCCCGCTCCGGAGGCTGCCCGCCGACCCGGGGCCGCGCGGGATGGCCCGGCCAGGGCCCCGCGGGCCCGTCCGCGGTCCTTCCCGCGGGCCTGTCGTCGGACGCCCCTCCGCGGGAATTTTCACCCAAGTCCCGATCGGGAGACGTTGACCGTACGCCGCCCGCGCGTGTGGCCGGGGAGGGAGTCCCCGGCCCGCGTGCGTGCTCGCGGGGGACGGTGTCGCCGGACGCGACTCTCCGGAGTCCCGTTCCGGCGGCGGGGACCGGGGCCGGGCCCTGCGGGGAGGCACGTGGAGGGCGAGGTGGACCGGGACGGGGGCACGCGCGGGTCCCGGTCGGTCCGACTCGACTTTTCCTCCCCCGTTTTCCCGTCCCCAGAGACCGGGCGGGCGGCCGGGCCGGTGGGGGTGGGCCGACGGAGGCCCGATCGTCGGAGGCGCCTCGGTGGTACGTTTCCCCTCACGCCCCTCCCGAGTCCCAGTTCGGAGGCGCGGTGGTTCGTGGCGGCCCCTGCCCGCGCCTGCGACCGTTGCGGTGGGAGTATCTCTTCTCCTCGCCCTCCTCGCCTGTCTTCGGGCCCCCTGCTTCGGGGTCGACCAGGTGGCCCAGCTGCCCTCCCGCTAGCGGGATGGGGTGGTGACCGGGGTCCGGTGGCCCGAGACCGGTTCCGAGGAGCCCGCACAGCTCCGTGGGTAGGCGCCGCCGACGGGAGCGGTGATTTTTTACGCCAGAGTTCCACATTTTGTACCACCGGACAGATGTGGACACGCAGTCCTCTGGCGAACGGTCCCCGACGGGGCCGGGCTCTCGGCGCGAGCGCGTGGGTGCCCGCGGGGCGCTGCCCGCCGCCGGTGCCCGGGCCCTCCTGTCTCTGGTTCGTGAGCCGCCCGCTTGGGCCTGCGCGCGCCGGCTCGCGCGTAATCCAGGCGTTCCCGGAGGACCCGCGGTCGACACGAAGCCCTCCGGTCTCTGGTACCCGAGGGTGGCGGGGGTGGCAGGCGTTGCGGGGTTGTCTGCCGCGCGCCCCCTCGCCGTGCATTCACACGGGCGCGGTCCGGGTGCCCAGGGTGCCCCGTTCTGCCGCTGGCAGGCGCTGCCTCCTCGCGGGGCCCTCGCCGCCAGCCGAGCCCTGCGGGAAGTGGGGTGTGCGGCGAGGCTGAAGCAGGCTCCTCTGATCGTTGTCCTCGCTGCGCTACCTTCCCCCGTGGCCTCTTTGCCCGTTGTGTTTTCCGATCGATGTGGTGACGTCGCGCTCTCCCGGGCCGGGCCTAAGCCGCGCCAGACGAGGGACGGACATTCATGGCGAATGGGACCGCTCTTCTCGCTCTGCCTGCGGGCCCCTCGCCTCTCCGCCCGCCCGATGGCGGTGTGTGGAAGGCAGGTGCGGACTCCGGCCCGACCCGTTCCCCCGCCTCCTGCCGCACGGCGCCGGCGGGGCCAGGGGTCTCCTGACGCAGCGGACACTCTCCGCCCGGCCTCGGCCGTGTCTCGCGTTGCGGCTCTCC
>NC_133764.1:50793051-50825551 GCF_036562045.2 Rhinolophus sinicus | reverse complement strand
GCGGCCGGGCGGCGCGCCCGTCGGCGGCGACGGGGGCGTTCGTTTCCTCCGGTGCGCGTCCCGCGCCCTCCTCGCCTCCTCCCGCGGGCCGGGTCGACCAGCTGTCGGGCCCGGGGACGGCGTCGTCGGGACTCGGGCGCGCTGGGCTCAACGACGAGGGTGTGTGCTCACAACGGGTGAGCGTCACCGGGCGGGGACACGGACGAGGGACCGTGTCCGCGAGGGGGTCGACCAGCTGTCCCGTCGATGGCGAGGCGCGGGGAGACCAAGTCGTGTGCGGGTCGACCAGATATCTCTCCTTCTTTCCCTCCGCCTCTCCCGCTCCGTCCCCCGTCCCCCCGTCCCCCGTCCCCCGTCCCCCGTCTCCCCGTCCCCCCGTCCCCCGTCCCCCGTCCCCCGTCTCCCCGTCCCCCCCGTCCCCCGTCCCCCATCTCCCCGTCCCCCCGTCCCCCGTCTCCGCGTCCCCCCGTCCCACGGCTCCCCGTCCCCCGTCCCCCGTCCCCCGTCTCCCGTCCCCGTCCCCCGTCTCCCGTCCCCCGTCCCCCGTCCCCCGTCTCCCGTCCCCGTCCCCGTCCCCCGTCTCCCGTCTCCCGTCCCCGTCTCCCCGTCCCCGTCTCCCGTCCCCCGTCTCCCCGTCCCCCGTCCCCCGTCCCCGTCCCCGTCCCCCGTCCCCCGTCCCCCCGTCCCCCGTCCCCCGTCTCCCCGTCCCCCGTCCCCCGTCCCCGTCCCCGTCCCCCGTCCCCGGTCCCCCGGTCCCCTCGTTCCTCGGTCCTTCTCCCTCCGACCTCCGCGCGGGTCGACCAGATGTCTTTGTCTATCGCCTTCTCCTCTGTCCGGCACGGTCCCCGGCTCGCCGACGCCCGTGCCCATGCCCTCTCTCCCTCGGTCCCCCTCCCTCCGACCTCCGCGCGGGTCGACCAGATGTCTTTCTCTACCGCCCTCGCCCTCTGTCCGGCCCCGGCCCCCTCGCCCCCTCGCCCCCTCGCCCCCTCGCCCCCTCCTCACCCTCTGACCTCCGCGCGGGTCGACCAGATATCTCTCTCTCGCCCTCGCCCTGTCCCTGTGTTCCCTTGTCTCTCTCCCCCTTGTGGCCCTCGCGTTCTCCGTCCCTGCAGCCGGCTCGCCCTCGCCCTCGCCCTCGCCCTCGCCCTCGCCCTCGCCCTCGCCCTCGCCCTCGCCCTCGCCCTCGCCCTCTCCACCTCCTCCCGTCCGCATGGACGTGATCTTTCCCTGGGTTTTTCTTTTCACCCACCCCACGCCCGCGTCACTGCTTTTTTAATTTTTTAATTTTTTTTTTTCCATACACAGCCTGGGACACGATAAATATGTACCTGTCTGCCTGTGAAACTTAAACCCCGCCACGCTCACGTTTTTTCTTTCGTTTCTGCTGCTGCTGCTGCTGCTGCTGCTGCTGCTGCTGCTGCTGCTGGTGGTGGTGGTGGTGGTGGTTTTTTAAACATTTTTCTTTAACATTTTTTTAAGACATATTTAAAATTAGCTTCAGGTACACGAATCAATATAATACACATTTACCATCTGTATCCCTCACACAGTGACAACCCCGCTCCTCCCACGCTCACCGTTTTTATGACTCGTCTACATTTGACGGCGGCGGCGTCGGCCCCGAAACCGAGCGACCCCAGTGAAATGTCGCCGTCCTCTCGCAAAGGGTGCGCGACGGATGGACTCCCGATGATGATGAGGGCGGAGGGACGTGTTTCCGTCCGTGGAAATGGCTGAATCCGCACCGGAGTCGCTGGGACCGGGCGGGCGCCTCGGGGATGAGACGATCTCCCGGGCCGCCCTGGAGGCCTCAACCGGCGAAGGTGGAGCGCGGGGTAGGCCGTCCGTCGACGCGCGGCAAACGTCCCCGTCTCAGGGGCGTTCGGAGAGAAAAGTTTGCAAGGCCGGGTCGCTTCCGCTACGGGGGCAGCCCCCGCCCGCTGCGCCCCGGCCCTGAAACGCGGGTCCCGCGCCGCATCGGGACGAGGCCGAACTCCCCTGTCGGTCGGTCGGTCGGTCGGTCGGTCGGTCGTCCCGTCCGTCCCGGAGATCACTGATCCGTCGTCCTGCCCTGCGACCGTGGTGCTGGGAGTCGGGCGCCAGCCGACTTGGGGGCCGGGCGATCTTTTTCTGGCCTCCCTCCCGGTGAGGTCGGCCGAGAGGAGCGGGGCCGAGGTGGGTGGGTGGGTGTGGGGCCGGGGCCGAGGTGGGTGTGGGGGCGGGGCCGGGGCCGCGCATGGCCGGAAGAAGGGCGTGGGGCGCGGGAGAGGGTGGCGGGAGGCGGTGTGCGCAGCCTGCGCGCGTCCGGGAGCGGGGCGCGGTTTACAGGGAGGTGTGGATGGTACTCGGAACAGCGGTGACTGACAATCGTTAGCACGAAATACGCCATCGTTTATGGATCACACCGAGAAGGGCCTACGTGTACCTATGTGATGAACTATCCCGTGACCGTCGTTCGCCGTTGTCCGCACCACACGGAAAGTCTTCCCTCTGGCCACGAAGGGTGTTTATTTCTCCGGTGGACCGAAGAGAACGACAGAGGGCTCTCCGCCCGAAAGCCCGAAGCGCGCCCTGGGACGACCGGCCCCGGAAAGCGAGGGTCTGGACCGAACTGGCAGCCTCGCTCGTTTTTGTTTGTTTGTTCGATTGTTCTTTTCCTCGTTTTCTTTTTCCCACCTCCCGCCTCCCCCACAACAGACGACGCCCCACCCGTTGCCGCGCCCTCCCCCGACTAGAGTTCCTGAGCGACGGGGGAGTGACAGAAAACATTCCTCTCCCCCCCGCCCCCCATCGAATACGTAGAACGCCCCTCTTCTAGTCAGCCGTCCCTCCTCCAGCTTCCCCGGCCCCCGGCAACTACTTCTATTTTGAACGGAAATCCCCACCCACCCCCAAACCCGCACCCCCACTCTGGGCACCAGAAAGCTTTCTCGTTCCTCCACCACCACCACCGCCACCACACACTTCGATTTGAGTCTGTCCTATGCGGGGGGGCGGGGCGGGGCGGGGCGGGGGGGGGGGGAGATGTGTCCTACACGACTAGGTTGAGAAACAACGGCTTGAATCCGAGTGAGTGAGTGTGTGTGTGTGTGTGTGTGTGTGTGTGTGTGTGTGCCGAAGAAGGCGGTGGGGAAAGACAAAAACAAATAACTTTTCAGAACAATACCCATGGCCAGTGTCATTAACTGACTAGCTCCTCCTTAGCCGTCTCTGCTCTCTCCTCCCTCCCTCCCCCCCCCCCCCCCCCCCCCCCCTCCCTCCCTCCCGTCCCCGAACCCCACCACCGAAGAAGTGAGTGAATGGAGAAGTAAGGCGACTCAAAAGTCACACCTGATTCAAAGTGTCGATGCTGTGAAGGGCTTTTAGATGCTAGAGCTCGCCCCGCCTGCCTCGCCTTTGGAACGGCAGCGCCTACGCCTACTGTCACGGAGGAATGACCTTCATTCGCCCCGACGGGAAGAAAATATTCCCTTTGGCCGAACCCTGGCTTTTCACACTGCAGATGACCCCCTGTGACAGGCGCAGGGAGCAGCTCCTGACTCCGATTCGGGAGACGGTGCTTTGGTGTGTGTGCGCGCGTGCGTGCGCGCGCGCGGCAAGGGTGGTAAAACCAGACACCGCCTATCATTCATTGATCGTTTTAACCGTTTCTGAGTGTACGGTTCGCTGGCATGGGGTCCCTTCACGTCCTTGTGGAGGACACACGAAGGGGCCGCAGACTAAACCTGAAAAGCCCGGGGCGGGGGTGGGGGAGGGGACGGCCTGTCAGCCTCTACGGAATCGGAGGGCCGAGATGAACCGCACGGGACGGTCCGAACGTGAAACCTCCTGACTGAAAGAGGGTGGGTCGTGGCTGGCCGGCCGTCAAACCTTTGGCCTGTGGCTTCCTTGACAGAGGTCGATCTGTACCCGAAGGGAGCCTGCCCGTCTATTGTCTTTTGGAGACGACGTACATACACACGCCCTTGGAATGTCAGAGTCATCCTTTTTCCGGATGCCCTCGGGGCGCGACCCGACGCACCCGGACCCGGGAGGCCTGGGAACCTCTCCTTGCGATCTCGTTTCCCCGAACACCATCTCCGTGCCCGGTGGTACGCGTTCGGGATTCCCTGTCGCGTGTTCGCGCGTCTAAAAGAAGTACGTGTCTCTCTGTTTTGCTTTTTATCATCCGTTCCCCGAGATCTCCCCGCGGGTGGACCTCACGTGACCCTCCTTCCGTTCCCCCCCCCCGCCCCCGTTGATCGCGATGGAGAAAAGGAAGCCGAGGAGGGAAGGGACTGCCGTTCCCCGGAGCGCTTTCCGAATCCGTTGAGGTTTTCCTTCCCGGCCTTCACGGTCACTTTGGCTCAAAGAATCACCGTGGCTCACGGAAACTCGTGAACGTTCGGAAGTCCGGTCTCCTGAACTCTGTTAGTTAGCTTTTGATGATTGATTGATTCATTCATTCATTCATTCATTCATTCATTCATTCTTTTTTTTTTTTTTTTTTTTTTTTTTTTCATTTCGGTGTTATAGTTTATTTAGCCCAGTGTAACCAAATTATTATCATGTGGACATAAAATCATATTTGAAGTTATTCGCGAGGTTATCTTGCACTCTTCTCTTAACGCTAAACCTTCAGAACGCAGTCTGTCCGTTACCACTACAGCCCATCTCCTTTCGGTCTAGGCACACTTCAAGGGCTCCACAACCTCGTGTGGCCGGTAGCTGCTGTGCTGGACAGAGCTGATCTAACCAACTGCGTCACGGCTCTAAGAATCTTGGAAAGGTACTTTCCTTTGGCTGCTCTTTTCACGTGTTCTTCCTTGAAGGCGGACCGCTGGCTTTTACATCTCTCGGGATACCCTACCTGACCGGCACTGGATACCGTGAATGCGTGACTATCTAATTTACTTCCGTGCCCCTTAAATCCCCCACCCAAACGCGTATTTAAGCCTGAACGCCCAAGACTCCAATGCGATCTCTTTGATATCTTAAAGTGAGCTGCTGAAACCATTCGGGAAGCTATACAGCTTTAGTTGGCCGGTCGTTTCCACATCACCTCGGTGCTGCTGCAGGAGTTCACTGAAAGCCAAGACCGCAAACTTTGTCATCCTTTGACTTCAAAAAGTCAATGTGTCGCTGAGCGCCTGCGGCCGGCCCGAGCCGAGTTGCTCGGTAACGTTTGGGACAGACGCCCAGACGCCACCGTGCAGTAAACCGGGCCCTTTTCCCTCGAGCAGGAGGAAGTGGGGACCCGTGGCGGAGCGGGAAGGGGGGGGTTCCTTCCCAGCCCCGGTCCTGCTGTCATGCACACCCACGAGTCAAGGGGGCTTGGTCTCCTTTATGGCACCCGCCTGCGGTAAGCACGGTGGGCCTCTGCCCCAGCACCTCCACCCATGTCACCTTCAGCCCGGGCTTCCCTTCGTACCTCAAGGAACCTCCCGGGGTACAAGTCTGAGCGCTGTTCTTTGAGGAGCTCGAGAGGTCCCCGAAGATGAACTGGCCTCCTCCCCTTCCAACTTAACCTCAGCTCTCAGCTCCCAGCTCCCAACCTCCAGGACTCTTCTGTCAGCACGAGGGCCTCGCTATCAAAATCATCAACTCTCGGCCTCACCTCTTCTTTCTCTGGGCAGGGCTGTGCTTGTGAGGCCTTCCAGGATCTCCTTCCTTCCTTCCTTCCTTCCTTCCTTCCTTCCTTCCTTCCTTCCTTCCTTCCTTCCTGTCCTCCCTCCCTGTCCTCCCTCCCTGTCCTCCCTCCCTCCTTGTCGGAGCCTGCCGACGAGACGAACGGTTCCTGAAGTGGGGAGTGAGGATTGAGAAAAAATTGGACAAGAGACAAAGATGGGATCGGGAGGGCGAGCAGTTCTGACTAGACTGCTGCCCCTACTTTATTTTTCAGCTTTCTTTTATACACACAGAAACAAGAAGGTTACATAAAGCGGCTGAGGCAGCAAGTACAGATTAGTTATGTTTTCTCAAAGTTTGGCCCTGACTGTTCTTAGACCTTTAGATATTTTCCCATTCCCAGGGTAGCAGGTGTCTGTTTGTTCTTTATGCTTATCGGAGTTCCCCTTAGCGATCCTCCCAAATTCTGCTTGAAGTTACATTTTCTTAACCCTTAATGCTCCGGCTCCCTACATATCCCCTTTTTATTTTTATTTTTGAGATCGTGTCTGGCTTAGGTAGTCAGTACAGACATTCTCACTTACCCGTCATTGGATATCGATCATCAAAGCGATCGACTCCTGTCTTAGGTTGTAAAAGCGCTTACTGATCATTACCCGTCATTGGCTACCGATCTCCTTTGGGGTTAGACAGGGGCAGTGGCTTTTGGTTTATTAGCCATGTGGAGCCTTATTTTGTGAATTTCTCCATAAATATCTGTGACTGTCCCCATCACAGCTTTTGCGATGCAGGGGAGGAAACACAGTATCAGGAGGATCACAACAAGTGGAATTACAAGGGGGGGCCATAATTTGAAGCATTGAAGAGTATGATGGAAATACATTGTGAAAACTAGAGACAAGTTTGTTGAGAGTATCAGCTATACCTGTATTTAAAGGAGAGGCCTCTTGCAGTGTCAAGACCTCTTTATGAAACTGGATAAGATCAAGAGTAACATTTTTTCTTACACGGTCTGTGAGACTCATACCTCATAGCAGAAAAATGTTTATTCCACTCACCCTTTGTCTGTTAACAGCCGAAGCATAAAGTCCCATGATGTCTTACCTTCTCAGGGTCAAGTCACTCATATTGTAACAGCTCTGTTGAGATAAGTGGAGAGAACTGATCTTCATTGCCCTCATGACTTCTCTCACAATCAGGTGAGAGAGGAAAGCCAGAGACAGCAGTGGCTTTTGCCAGGCAGGGGGAAGGGGAGGAAAGGCTCCTTTTTGGGTCTTCTAAGGCAGCTCATTGGGGGTCCCCACTCGGTTCCGCCTGGCTTAGGTTGTATCTCCCGTGAGATATCTTACCCGTCTTTGGCTGCAAACCATCTTTTGGGGACCAGACAGAGAGACATGAGGTGTAAACACAAGGATGGAACAGAGTCCCAGAAAGGCACAGTCTTACAGACTCTTCTTTCCTTAAGGAAAGACATGGGGGGACAGTCGGCTAGGCTGTTGTGTGACTACATCTCCCCCTTTTTTGTTTTTGAAGCATGAGAAACACAGAACGTGCAGTTGTTTCATTTACAGCCCGTTGGAGGGCTATTTGTCCACATCTGAGGACTATGTAAAACAAACAGAACAATAAACAGAATAGCAATATCCCCAGCAAACCCTCTACCCAAAGTCTTTATCCATTTAACAGGGTCTGAAGTGGAAAGTCCTTCTGCAGCTGCGGAAAGTGAGCTTTCCCACACCCTAGGGGCGTGGATGGGTATCTATAGATGTCTCTTTTTCTGTGGGCTGTCGTTCACGGTATGGTTTAACACCGACCAGGAATTCACAAAGGTTTTTTTTTCCGGACCTGGAGAAATACAAGCAAAGCCTCTTCCCCGTGTTATCTCGCGGGGAGAAGTAGGATCAGCTTTCCCACGTAATATTTTAAACAAAGGTTGTAATTCACCGGTTGTCAACTGCAACTGAGGTCTAATCCAGTTAATGTCTCCCAGTAGCTTTTGGAAATCATTTAACGTTTTTAAACAATCTCGCCGGATTTGTATTTTTTGAGGCACAATGGCCTGAGGCATTAAACAATATCCCAGATAAGAGTAAGGAGGCACTTGCTGAATTTTTTTGGGGGGGGCTATAACTAGCCCATAATTGTGGAGCTTTTTTGTAAATGAGCAAAAGCAGCAAGCAACTTTGGTTCACAAGAGTGGGCAAGAAGTATGTCATCCGTGTAGTGGATGATGTAAATATCTGAAAATGTCCTTTGGGTAGGTTCTATTGCAGCTGATACAAATTTTTGACACAATGTAGGGCTACTAGCCATTCTCTGAGGTAGCACTAGCCAATGATATCTCTTAAAAGGTTTTTGTAAATTAACAGAAGGAACACTGAAAGCAAATCTAGGGCAGTCATCAGGATTTAAAGGTATAGTATAAAAACAATCTTTTCAGTCCAAAACAATTTTATATGTGTTTTTTGGTGTGGCTGCAGGACAGGGCAAGCCTGTCTGTAAGGCTCCCATTAATTTCATGGTTTTATTAACTTTTGTAAATCTTGTCATAATCTCTATCTACCAGATTTTTCTTAATAACAAAATGGGAGAATTCCAGGGAGAATTGGAGGAAGCAATGTGTCCCTTTTTAACTTGCTCCTGTACTAGCAGCTTGGCGGCTTGAATCTTTTTCTGTTGATAGGGGCCTCGGGCAGTGGATCTAGCCCTGCAACTACACTTGGAGGAGAGCTTCATTGTAACCTAGGCTTCTATTCTGATTGAGCTTCTAATAAAGGCCCAGTCTGTCGAGCCTGAACTAACTGCATTTGAACAGAGAGGGAAGTGAGTGCAGCTTGTAATCTTTGCACCTCTGCTTCCAAGGGGGATCCAGTTTGGGTTGGTCATTTTTAGAGTATCTGATTCCTTTATGTCTAGGATCGATCACATCCCTAACCAAATTCCATAAGGAAAAAGTGTCTACTGGTACTTCAGAGGGTCCATGAGCATCATAATATCCCTGCAAATGCTCTCTTACCTTTTCCCAAGTTTCTAAGTTTAAAGTCCCTTCTTCTGGGAACCAGGGACATATTTGTACTACAAACTCTAAGAATCGAAGCAACGTGCTTCACTGGTTTTAATTCCTCTAGTTTTTAGCATGCTCCTTAATATGTGGGTAAACAGCCTTTTACTGTTCCCCTGTCCCATTTTATTTTACTCCCGACTATGGTATCTCACCGCTTTCGCCAACCTTATTTGACGCGTCTCATTTGCAAGCGGTGTCCTT
This sequence comes from Rhinolophus sinicus, assembly GCF_036562045.2. Taxonomy (NCBI): domain Eukaryota; kingdom Metazoa; phylum Chordata; class Mammalia; order Chiroptera; family Rhinolophidae; genus Rhinolophus; species Rhinolophus sinicus. The sequence continues at coordinate 50,816,676 of NC_133764.1, read as the reverse complement.
CACTGATTCCCCAGTATTCGGGTCCCTGTTCGGGCGCCACTTGTCGGAGCCTGCCGACGAGACGAACGGTCCCTGAAGTGGGGAGTGAGGATTGAGAAAAAAATAGACAAGAGACAAAGATGGGATCGGGAGGGCGAGCAGTTCTAATTAGACTGCAGCGCCTACTTTATTTTTCAGCTTTCTTTTATACACACAGAAACAAGAAGGTTACATAAAGCGGCTGAGGCAGCAAGTACAGATTAGTTATGTTTTCTCAAAGTTTGGCCCTGACTGTTCTTAGACCTTTAGATATTTTCCCATTCCCAGGGTAGCAGGTGTCTGTTTGTTCTTTATGCTTATCGGAGTTCCCCTTAGCGATCCTCCCAAACTCTGCTTGAAGTTACATTTTCTTAACCCTTAATGCTCCGGCTCCCTACACCTCCTTCCTGGATAATTGCCACCCTGCAGACATGTTTCTACCTTGGTTCTGACTCACACTCATTACGTTGCAGTGTGAACTCTGCCTCGGTCATCTGCTGCCTGGATCACTGAAAACAATCCAGATCTCTTCCCATCCGGACAACTGCTACCACCTCTCCGAAATTAGCTATTAGGAGTGTAAGGCTTTCTTGTCCCACCCATCCATCCAAACACAACATGGGTGAAAGGAGAAGTCCAGCACGCCCAGTCACTCACTCATGCATTCTAAACTGCCCTCGGGGGGCTTCCTGATGTAGAAAAGCTGACGGACAAGTTCACGAGCACTTAGTGATGCAACGAGATAAATGCCAAGTTGGGAGACAGCTTCACTGACTTCTGCTGTCCGACGTTGGCAGTAAGGAGGATGGCAAAATTTGAGGTTCTTCACTTCTTGACGCAGCAGTTATGGATCGGACAATAAACAAGAGAAATAAGTAAAACGTCACAGGACGTCGGATAGCGATGAGTGCCAAGGAGAGAATACATTGTAGAAGGGGGACATGAATGCATTCTATGAAAGTACGTTCTCAAAGGAACAGTCAGGAAGGTATCTGTCACGATATTAATCGGGAAATACAGTTCGAACGCACAGAACCTGCCTGCAGAAATGCGGCTCATCTTGGCGGGAGCAAACAGGCTGGGATGTGGCTCAGATAGCATTCTGTAAAGTGGGCTTCCATTTCCTCATCTGTGAAATGGGGGGTGGGGAGGGAGGGAGGGAGCGAGCTCCCACTTAATAAACAGTTCAGCTATTCTAAGAAGCAGGTACTGAGAGACGATTGGGTGTGCAAGAGCACGTTCTAGGGAAAACACTGGGGAGAGAAAGATGGAGTGCGAGCCAGAGGAGGATGGGGAGCTGGCATATCCACGGAGCGGGCCTGACCCTGTGCGGCAGAGAAGTGTGGCAGGGACAGTCTAACGCCACGGTGCGCTTCACTCCCGGCCAAGCGGGCAGAGAACCCCCAAGCCACAGTGGCCTGGCTGGCTGTGGGGAGAAGGCAGGCCGCCCAGAGCTGTTGGTGGGTCTCAGAGCACAGCTCAGCACAGCACAGCTCAGCACAGCACAGCTCAGTTCAGCACAGCTCAGCTCAGCAGAGCACAGCACAGCTCATCTCAGCACAGCACAGCACAGCTCAGCTCAGCTCAGCTCAGCTCAGCACAGCACAGCACAGCACAGCACAGCACAGCACACCTCAGCACAGCACAGCTCAGGATAGCACAGCACAGCACAGCACAGCACAGCACAGCTCAGGACAGCACAGCGCACCACAGCACAGCTCGTCTCAGCACAGCACAGCTCAGCACCACAGCAAAACTGACCACAGCACAGCACAGCACAGCACAGCTCAGGACAGCACAGCGCACCACAGCACAGCTCGTCTCAGCACAGCACAGCTCAGCACCACAGCAAAACTGACCACAGCACAGGACAGCACAGCACAGCACAGGACAGGACAGGACAGCACAGCACAGCACAGCACAGCACAGCACAGCACAGCTCAGCTCAGCAGAGCACAGCACAGCACAGCTCAGCTCAGCAGAGCACAGCACAGCACAGCTCATCTCAGCACAGCACAGCACAGCACAGCTAAGGACAGCACAGCACAGCTCAGTTCAGCACAGCTCAGCTCAGCAGACCACAGCACAGCACAGCTCATCTCAGCACAGCACAGCACAGCACAGCTCAGCTCAGCTCAGCTCAGCTCAGCTCAGCACAGCACAGCACAGCTCAGGACAGCACAGCACAGCACAGCACAGCACAGCACAGCACAGGACAGCACAGCACAGCACAGGACAGCACAGCACAGCACAGCACAGCACAGCTAAGGACAGCACAGCACAGCTCAGTTCAGCACAGCTCAGCTCAGCAGAGCACAGCACAGCACAGCTCATCTCAGCACAGCACAGCACAGCACAGCACAGCACAGCTCAGCTCAGCTCAGCTCAGCTCAGCTCAGCTCAGCACAGCACAGCACAGCTCAGGACAGCACAGCACAGCACAGCACAGCACAGCACAGCACAGGACAGCACAGCACAGCACAGCACAGCACAGCACAGCTCAGGACAGCACAGTGCACCACAGCACAGCTCGTCTCAGCACAGCACAGCTCAGCACCACAGCAAAACCGACCACAGCACAGGACAGCACAGCACAGCACAGCACAGCACAGCACAGCACAGCACAGGACAGCACAGCACAGCACAGCACAGCACAGCACAGCACAGGACAGCACAGCACAGCACAGCACAGCACAGCTAAGGACAGCACAGCACAGCTCAGTTCAGCACAGCTCAGCTCAGCAGAGCACAGCACAGCACAGCTCATCTCAGCACAGCACAGCACAGCTCAGCTCAGCTCAGCTCAGCTCAGCTCAGCACAGCACAGCACAGCTCAGGACAGCACAGCACAGCACAGCACAGCACAGCACAGTACAGCACAGCACAGGACAGCACAGCACAGCACAGCACAGCTCAGGACAGCACAGCGCACCACAGCACAGCTCGTCTCAGCACAGCACAGCTCAGCACCACAGCAAAACCGACCACAGCACAGCACAGCACAGCACAGCACAGCACAGCACAGGACAGCACAGCACAGCACAGCACAGCACAGCACAGCACGGCACGGCACGGCACGGCACGGCACGGCACGGCACAGCACAGGACAGCACAGCACAGCACAGGACAGCACAGCACAGCACAGCACAGCTAAGGACAGCACAGCACAGCACAGCACAGGACAGCACAGCACAGCACAGCACAGCACAGCACAGCACAGGACAGCACAGCACAGCACAGCACAGCACAGCTAAGGACAGCACAGCACAGCTCAGTTCAGCACAGCTCAGCTCAGCAGAGCACAGCACAGCACAGCTCATCTCAGCACAGCACAGCACAGCACAGCACAGCACAGCTCAGCTCAGCTCAGCTCAGCTCAGCTCAGCACAGCACAGCACAGCTCAGGACAGCACAGCACAGCACAGCACAGCACAGCACAGCACAGCACAGCACAGGACAGCACAGCACAGCACAGCACAGCACAGCACAGCTCAGGACAGCACAGCGCACCACAGCACAGCTCGTCTCAGCACAGCACAGCTCAGCACCACAGCAAAACCGACCACAGCACAGGACAGCACAGCACAGCACAGCACAGCACAGCACAGCACAGCACAGGACAGCACAGCACAGCACAGCACAGCACAGCACAGGACAGCACAGCACAGCACAGCACAGCACAGCTAAGGACAGCACAGCACAGCTCAGTTCAGCACAGCTCAGCTCAGCAGAGCACAGCACAGCACAGCTCATCTCAGCACAGCACAGCACAGCTCAGCTCAGCTCAGCTCAGCTCAGCTCAGCTCAGCACAGCACAGCACAGCTCAGGACAGCACAGCACAGCACAGCACAGCACAGTACAGCACAGCACAGGACAGCACAGCACAGCACAGCACAGCTCAGGACAGCACAGCGCACCACAGCACAGCACGTCTCAGCACAGCACAGCTCAGCACCACAGCAAAACCGACCACAGCACAGGACAGCACAGCACAGCACAGCACAGCACAGCACAGCACAGCACAGGACAGCACAGCACAGCACAGCACAGCACAGGACAGCACAGCACAGCACAGCACAGCACAGCACAGCACAGGACAGCACAGCACAGCACAGGACAGCACAGCACAGCACAGCACAGCTAAGGACAGCACAGCACAGCACAGCACAGGACAGCACAGCACAGCACAGCACAGCACAGCACAGCACAGCACAGCACAGCACAGGACAGCACAGCACAGCACAGCACAGCACAGCTAAGGACAGCACAGCACAGCTCAGTTCAGCACAGCTCAGCTCAGCAGAGCACAGCACAGCACAGCTCATCTCAGCACAGCACAGCACAGCACAGCACAGCACAGCACAGCTCAGCTCAGCTCAGCTCAGCTCAGCTCAGCTCAGCACAGCACAGCACAGCTCAGGACAGCACAGCACAGCACAGCACAGCACAGCACAGCACAGGACAGCACAGCACAGCACAGCACAGCACAGCACAGCTCAGGACAGCACAGCGCACCACAGCACAGCCTCTCTCAGCACAGCACAGCTCAGCACCACAGCAAAACCGACCACAGCACAGGACAGCACAGCATAGCACAGCACAGCACAGCACAGCACAGCACAGGACAGCACAGCACAGCACAGCACAGCACAGCACAGCACAGCACAGCACAGGACAGCACAGCACAGCACAGCTAAGGACAGCACAGCACAGCTCAGTTCAGCACAGCTCAGCTCAGCAGAGCACAGCACAGCACAGCTCATCTCAGCACAGCACAGCACAGCTCAGCTCAGCTCAGCTCAGCTCAGCTCAGCACAGCACAGCACAGCTCAGGACAGCACAGCACAGCACAGCACAGCACAGTACAGCACAGCACAGGACAGCACAGCACAGCACAGCACAGCTCAGGACAGCACAGCGCACCACAGCACAGCCCGTCTCAGCACAGCACAGCTCAGCACCACAGCAAAACCGACCACAGCACAGGACAGCACAGCACAGCACAGCACAGCACAGCACAGCACAGGACAGCACAGCACAGCACAGCACAGCACAGCACAGCACAGGACAGCACAGCACAGCACAGCACAGCACAGGACAGCACAGCACAGCACAGGACAGCACAGCACAGCACAGCACAGCTAAGGACAGCACAGCACAGCACAGCACAGGACAGCACAGCACAGCACAGCACAGCACAGCACAGCACAGCACAGGACAGCACAGCACAGCACAGCACAGCACAGCTAAGGACAGCACAGCACAGCACAGCACAGCACAGCACAGCACAGGACAGCACAGCACAGCACAGCACAGGACAGCACAGGACAGCACAGCACAGCACAGCACAGGACAGCACAGCACAGCACAGCACAGCACAGGACAGCACAGGACAGCACAGCACAGCACAGGACAGCACAGCACAGCACAGCACAGCACAGCACAGCACAGGACAGCACAGCACAGCACAGGACAGCACAGCACAGCACAGCACAGCTAAGGACAGCACAGCACAGCACAGCACAGGACAGCACAGCACAGCACAGCACAGCACAGCACAGCACAGCACAGCACAGGACAGCACAGCACAGCACAGCACAGCACAGCTAAGGACAGCACAGCACAGCTCAGTTCAGCACAGCTCAGCTCAGCAGAGCACAGCACAGCACAGCTCATCTCAGCACAGCACAGCACAGCACAGCACAGCACAGCACAGCTCAGCTCAGCTCAGCTCAGCTCAGCTCAGCTCAGCTCAGCTCAGCACAGCACAGCACAGCTCAGGACAGCACAGCACAGCACAGCACAGCACAGCACAGCACAGCACAGCACAGGACAGCACAGCACAGCACAGCACAGCACAGCACAGCTCAGGACAGCACAGCGCACCACAGCACAGCTCGTCTCAGCACAGCACAGCTCAGCACCACAGCAAAACCGACCACAGCACAGGACAGCACAGCACAGCACAGCACAGCACAGCACAGCACAGCACAGGACAGCACAGCACAGCACAGCACAGCACAGCACAGCACAGCACAGCACAGGACAGCACAGCACAGCACAGCTAAGGACAGCACAGCACAGCTCAGTTCAGCACAGCTCAGCTCAGCAGAGCACAGCACAGCACAGCTCATCTCAGCACAGCACAGCACAGCTCAGCTCAGCTCAGCTCAGCTCAGCTCAGCACAGCACAGCACAGCTCAGGACAGCACAGCACAGCACAGCACAGCACAGTACAGCACAGCACAGGACAGCACACCACAGCACAGCACAGCTCAGGACAGCACAGCGCACCACAGCACAGCCCGTCTCAGCACAGCACAGCTCAGCACCACAGCAAAACCGACCACAGCACAGGACAGCACAGCACAGCACAGCACAGCACAGCACAGCACAGGACAGCACAGCACAGCACAGCACAGCACAGCACAGCACAGGACAGCACAGCACAGCACAGCACAGCACAGGACAGCACAGCACAGCACAGGACAGCACAGCACAGCACAGCACAGCTAAGGACAGCAGCACAGCACAGCACAGCACAGGACAGCACAGCACAGCACAGCACAGCACAGCACAGCACAGCACAGCACAGCACAGGACAGCACAGCACAGCACAGCACAGCACAGCTAAGGACAGCACAGCACAGCACAGCACAGCACAGCACAGCACAGGACAGCACAGCACAGCACAGCACAGGACAGCACAGGACAGCACAGCACAGCACAGCACAGCACAGCACAGGACAGCACAGCACAGCACAGCACAGCACAGCACAGCTCAGCTCAGGACAGCACAGGACAGCACAGCACAGCACAGCACAGCACAGCACAGCACAGCACAGCACAGCTCAGGACAGCTCAGCTCAGCTCAGCACAGCACAGCACAGGACAGCACAGCACAGCACAGGGGAGGGTCAGTTATGGAGTCGTGCACGTTGGAGACGTGACAGGCACATTTTCTTGGGCACCGCGTTCCACCCCTTCTGCCATGTATCAGTTGGCTCGGGCCGCCATCACAAATACCATAGGCCGAGTGGTTTAAACGACAGAAATGTATCGCCTGACAGTTCTGCAAGCTGAAAGTTCGAGTGCTAGGTTTTGGCACGGTTGGTTTCTGCCCAGGGCTCCGTCCTTGGCTTACAGATGCCCGTCTTCTCCCCGTGTCCTCACGTGGCCTTTCCTCTGTGTGTCCAGTTAGGTTTTTAAAAGGACCCCGGGATTCCCCACTCACTCGGAGTCAGGGTTTGCCCGGTGCGAGAGCTTCTCCCCTGTCCTCCCCTCCGCCCCGCCCCCACTCCTTCATACAGAGCTGCCATCTGTGGGGTTCCTTCACGTCTGTCCGCCCTCCTTCCTCTCTTTCACGGTGAGGAGGCGGCACGCGAAATGGCCAGTGGGTACCCAGTGGGTACCTAGGGTGAGACCGGTAGGAAGAAGCGGGCGGGCAGAGGGAAGACAGGTCCTTCCTTCCTTCCTTCCTTCCTTCCTTCCTTCCTTCCTTCCTTCCGTCCGTCGCGGGAATCTGAACGCTAAAACTCCACACCCAGAGCAGAGTGTTGCTGCAGGGTGTGCTTGTTGGGCCCGTAACCCTGGTGGTGGGGTGCCGGGGTGGGGGGCTGGGTGGGCGGGGAAATGACTGCAACCGTCACAGCCGGACCTCCCCGGGACCCTCATCGTTCCCGGCCGGTGTCTGGCCTACGAACTCTAATAAGACTCCGAGGTCGGCTGTTTAGCGACCCCCCCCCCCTGGACTCGCCCCCCCCCCCCCCCCCCCCCCACGCCCGCCGCCGCCGCCCGTGATTCTCCACGGGTTGAGCGCGTTGGCCCGGGTCAGGAAGAGGAGAGGGAGACGGTGTCGTTGGCCCAGGGCGACGGTGGGGCGAGTTTTCGCCAACAATTTTTTCCTCCCTAGCGGTTGGAAAGCGGCCGCCTAAGGGTGGGGGAGGTTTGAACAAAGGCGGCGGGGAGAAAGAAGCCCCAGGCCAGGTCGGAGGCGCTGACTGGACCGGAGAGCTTTCTGCATTTGAATGAAGCCATTGAACGAGGACCTTTGGAATGTGTCGACCTGGCCTCCCCCTCCCTTCTCGGCCCCAACCCCCATCTCCTCCCTCCCTCCCTCCCTCCCTCCCCCCCCCCCCCACAGAGTTTCCTTCCCGTCCACGGACTGACCTGCGACCTTCCATCCTGCCAGACCTTGCACGGAATAAATAATACCTCCTCTTTTAGAGTTCTCTCGCTCTATCCAGAAAATAAACAAACCGAGGAACAGACGACCCCCCGCCCCACCCCCCACCCCCCACACACCTGTCACCCCATGTCATGCCTCTCAGGGCAGTGCCACTCCCTTTGGGCACAGCCAGACTTCCTGGACTCAGCCAGGGCCTCTCAGGGCACTGCCACTCCCTCTGGGCACAGCCAGACTTCCTGGACTCAGCCAGGGTTCTCAGGGCACTGCCACTCTCTCTGGGCCTCTCAGGGTACCCTGCTTGAACAACAGCGACTCAGCAGTCAAGGTGCTTACATACTCTCAATGGCGGCCGGTCAAGACACAAAAGCAAACATCCGCCAGTTCCACTACATGGTGGTGTGTTCCCAGGCAAACAGTAAAGCGGTGCATTGAATTAGGGGTAGAAGGCCATTCCCCATAGTCCACGGTCCTTCGCCAGAGCTGCGTGTTAGCCTCACAATGTGTGCCCTAGCCTTGAATTCATGCGAGTTGAGTAATGAAGCTTGAGGCCTCCCCACAACTCCCAGCCATGCAGAGTTTCCCCAGAAGCTGAGGTGAAAAGAGGGAGTCCTCCTGGGTGGGGCGGGGTGGCCATGGGCAAGAAGAAGGGCTTCCTGGCTCAGAGCTCACAGTTCCGCCTCGGCGCCAACCCAGGTCGCAGGGTCCCAATCACATACATTAATTCTGCAGAAAGACAGACATAAGGCTGTGTTCAGGTGTAACTGTGCCCATGAGGTCCAGGCCCAGAGATAGAGGAGAGAGAGAGAGAGAGAGAGAGAGAGAGAGAGAGAGAGAGAGAAAAAGGGTTCCTGGGTTCATGGCCAGAGAGACATGCTAGGAAGTCCCTAACCACATGGTCCCCCCAGCAGCCCCTTTGCCTCCAAAAACATAGGTGGGAGGGGACAGACCCCTGAGACCCAGGGTGATAAGGCCAGGCAAGGTCCCCCGGCCTGGAATGTGGGATTGGGGGAGACTTTCCAAGGCCATTGTGATGCTTCCCCAGTGCGGTGGGAGGTGTCCCTGCGGTAGCAGCTCTGTGCTTCTCCTCCAGACCTGGGGGGTGGGGGGGGCGGCGTGGAGGTATCTGCACGCACTCCACTAGAAAGAGAAGGCCTGGTCTATGTGCCCCGGCAGCCAGGGCATCCCGGGTACTGAGTGTAAAGGGTGTGGGGCTGAGAGGCCCGTGGAGGGACGTCGGGGCTCAGAGGGGAGGGCGTCGGCAAGGGGAGCCCTCTGCCTCGCTCTCACGCACCATCACAGACAGCACAGGCCCCAGGGCTCACACAAGGGACACTTATTTCTCACAGATCGGGGTGCCAGCATGGTGGGTTCCTGGGGAGGGTCCTCTTCCTGGCTGGCACATGGCCACCTTCTCCCCGGGTTCTGCTACAGTAGGGAGACAGTTCTGGTTTCTTCCTTGTCTGAGGGCACCGATCCCATCCTGAGGATCTCCCCCCCCCCTTCGAAGTATTGATTTGGGGGACACAAACAGACGCTCTATGACAGTCATTCGCAGCCTGAGGGATTCAGGCAGGTGGGAGGGGTGAGGTGGGAAGGTGGGGCTGGTGGGGAGTGTGTGTGGTCTATGAGTGAGGGATGTTCCGGGGTCGGTGGGCAGAGCGTGGGGCCCCGGATGTCAAAGCCGCCTGGGCAGATGTCAGGTGGCGGTAGCGGGGGCGAGTGGGGGAGACCATCGCAGAGTGGAAGGTCATAAAGTTAAAGGTTGGGAGTGGGGCCGATGGTCCACGTGGAGGCAAAGTCCTCCACCTCCTCAAGCGGGAATCCGGGAGAGATTCTGCCTAGGAGAGGATGGGTGGTGTGTGGAGGTGACAAGGGTGAGGGAGGGGCAGAATTTACTTCCCAGCCCCCTGGGACTTCGTAAGGTCACAGGGGATAAGCAAGTGTGAGCAGCCCTGGTGGAGACGGTGTGGGGGAGAATGGGGCTGCTGGGAAGTCTCAGTCAAGGTGGGCACGTCCGATAATACAGCGGGAGGGGCAGCAGCGGGGACTGGCCAGAATGGATTGGGTAAACAGGGCTGTCTAAGTGACCCCGTGTGGTGACCGGCCTTCCACAGCTCGTTGGGACACCCGCCTGCCTGGGAAGAGAGAGGGGCAGGATGACCTTTCCCACCGGTTGGTTGCTGTCTTTCCCTTCGCAGCACCCCTTGCGTCTGCGTTCCTGAGAGCTTGGACAGCATTTTGCTGGCTGGGGCGGGGGGATGAGTGTGGGGTCAGGGTGCAGCCCCAGATGGCCAGAACTGGAAACTCTGATGTTGTGATTGTGCTTCCCCACCGCAGGCAGACAGAACACATCTGGCTCCCTGTGTGTGCAGAAATCCGTGAGACGTATGTGAAATTTGGGAGCTCGCCAAAGGCGCGACCGTTCTCCTGAAGGATGGTAAAATGTGGCCTCCGGGCATCTGGACAACGGCAGTCCTGGTCCCACGTGTCCATCCCGTTGGACAGCTGACTCACGTGAGAAGGAGAGACGAAAGGGTGACGATGCCGTTCTCTTTAAAGATCTGAGCCACCTGTGCGGGTATGCCCGAGTGTGCTTTCTGTCCCCGCCTCAGCATGGAGGCTTGTCACCCAAGCATGCCCTGCGCAAGGAGTGGGAGGTGGCCCCCGGAGCACGCGTGCTCCTTCTGACCGGGTCTTTGCACCGTGTCTGGTGACCGGAGGCCACATGCCTTTGTCCTCTGTGGTGCCGCAGACTAGCACCCGTGAAACCAGGGAGAGCCAGCAGATGTGTGCGTGACAGACCCCGTGGGCTCCCTGACAGCAGCCCCGAGCCGAGCCTCACCTCACCTCTTTCCTGTTCCGCAGCCTCCTACTCTTCCCTTTGGTGTTTGACTGTGATCCCCGGGACCGGGAGGCTTTGCTCCAGGCTGCAGATCTTCACATCCCACCTCTCATTCTTGAGAGGTGTTTGGCGTTCCTAGGTGTCCACCTAAGAAACATCCAAACCTCCAGACTCCTTGGAGAATGTTAATGAGTGTATCTGAGTCACACTGACAGACAACCATTGCCAGGAAGCGGTCTCAAGGGCTGGAGAAAATACTCCAGAAAAGGGCAGTTTTGCAGCTTATTTTATATAATTGGGATACACGGAGGAGGCAGAAGGCCTGGTACACGAAAGCCGTTGGTGGCAGAGTCAGGGGCAGGAGAAAGCAAGTGGGGACACCTCTGGGACTGGATTAAGAAGTAAAACGGAGGGACGCTTACTTCTTTTGCACGGGTGGGTAACGGGGTAGATAATAATTCACGTTTACAGCACGTAAGGATGGTATCCAGGGAACAAGACGAAGATGAGGGGGTTCTGTTGTCTTGGGCACCGGTGCAGTGGGCTGTGCCCTGAGGTGTCTGGAAAACAGGATCGCTCAGACATTCCGAGGGTATGTTATCTTAGATGCCAAAAGATAACAGACGGGCTCACTGAAGGCAAAGGGTGACCTTTGTCTGTCAAGGAAGCTACTGGCCTAGGATGTGACTGCCCACCGTGACTTGCTTTCATTCGGGAATTTTTATGTTCAGACCCTCCTGTGCGGTTACGTTCGGTCTCTAAGTTTGTGGGGCCTGCCACGCCGGCCTCTCCTGAGCTTGACAGGTTTAGTAAGTGGCCCCCTTCTTTGTCCGCATTTCCCCCTTTGGGCCGTAAGTCGATCCGAAGGATGCACCGATGATGTGGTCTCCCGGGACTAGGAAGGCTCACTCCTAGGAATTCTTAGTGTTTCCCTTTGTCTTGCTGTAATGGTGGACCATTGCGGATGGGGCCGGACCGTAACCTTGGATGGCAGTCCAGGCCAATTTTTGTTGTTGTTGTTGTTGTTGTTTTCCCCAAAGGAAAGGTGAGTAAGCGGAAGGCAGGTAGGTCTCATGAGCCTTCACTGAGTAAAAAACACACTGAATCGTTTCTAACCTATAAGCTATCGTGATTCAAACGTTGCCGTCTGTCTCGGTTTTCTGTATTTTGCAGCCAGTGTAACGTTTACTTATAGTTTGAGGGCACACCGTGTATGTATCGCTGTAGTTCTCACAATCTGACCGTGAGATGGGTTCCCGTGCACCGGTGGTGTTGTTCTTGTGATCTGAATATCCCATCTACTTCCCATGGGAAGCATCTAATTCCTGCTAGTTGTGCAATCGGGAACTGAGTTTAATTTTTATTTGGGGCCGAGGCTGTTAAGAACACAATGGTATGAATCACAATCACCATCTAAAAATGTCTAGAGGCCAGGAGGACGGTAAGAGTTTCATGAGTCAATTTCCTGTGTCTCACTCGGCAGCCCGTTACAGAGGGCCATTATTTTAATAGCCGCTTAAGCTTCTCTGAATTAATATAGTCAGTAGTCTTTGTCGAGGTGAGGGTAAGCGTCATTGTGTTCTAGCATTTATACGTAAAATTCCTTTATCGGTATTTCTTTTCTACTAACCTTCTACGACTTCACTTGTCTTTCTCAGTTTGTGTCCTTTTTCGCATTCAGAAATGATCAACAGTATCAGAACAAACGACTCCCTTTTAACTTCTCTCAAAACCACATACACACGCCTTTTCTTCCTTCTATGCTGGCATGCCTTCTAAGTTTCCAAAGAGAAAGCGTAAATAGTATTATCGAAAATACAGAGCCGGCCCGGTGGCTCAGGCCGTTGGAACTCCGTGCTCCTGATGCCGAAGGCTGCCGGTTCGATTCCCGCATGGGCCGGTGGGCTCTCGACCACGAGGTGGCCGGTTGGATTCCCGCAAGGGATGCTGGGCTGCGCCCCCTGCAACTGACAGCGGCAACCGGACCTGGAGGTGAGCTGCGCCTTCCACGACTACGATCGGAAGGACAACAACTTGACTGGGAAAAAGCCCCGGCAATTCACCCTGTTCCCCAATAAAGTCCTGTCCCCCTTCCCCAATGTAAAAAAATAAAAATAAATAAATAAATAAATAAATAAATAAATAAATAAATAAATAAAATTTAAAAAAAAAGAAGAGAAGAAAAGAAAAACAAATATTTTACCGGAAAAGAAAGAAAATACCAAAGTTATTCTGTGCACCTTCAATGATTAACAGTTGGGGTATATGAGTACAGGGTTTGAGAAAAGCCTAAAGAACAAGTATAACTATCATTGTGACTGATAATATTAGCGGGCAGGTAAAGACAATCAAACGAATGGTTATTTTAAGTCCCACGTCAATTCGTAGGTCTACAGGCCTTCTTGAGGGCTCGGGATAGCTGTCTACCCCTGACGTCAGCAGCTTTTCGTCCTCCGGGAGCCTTTGAGGTTGGCCGTCGGTGGAGGCGAGTGTCAGACAGGAGCAGATGTCCAGCCACAGGTGGGCAACTCTTTTTCATGAGCGATGTGAATCCTTGCGTTAACGCCTTTAAGTTCACTGCACCTGGATCGATTAGTGATAACGAATAAGTCCCTGTCAACGAGGTTGGAGGGTCTTTAGCTGATGTCATATCCAGTGGTGGACGACGTCTCCCGGCTGTGAGTCGTGGTCTTGGAAGTCTTCGTGTCCCGGGAGCACGCTGAAGCGAATCGGTTGCAGACTTATCGGTTTATTTAAGCTGCTTGATAAGTCCTTGATAATAACGCAAAATGTCTCCTTTCGGTAAGATTGTTTCACACGTCCGGTCACACGGGGTGAACGCTGACTACTGAGGAGAAAGTCTACGTTTACCAAAAGGAGTAGCTCTCAGGTTGAGAAACACCGTAAGGAGAGTTTTCAGCCAAGGGAGACGAAAAGCTTCTCAAAATTTACCCAGTGGAGTTTTAACTGTACCGTTTGTACGTTCTACAAATCCAGAGGACCGGGGTGATAAGCCACGACGAAAATGCTGCAGGGTAGGCCGGATGTTCCCGATCGAGTGCATCCTTTGCCTCAGAGACTATGTAACTCACAGGGAATGCCCCTAGTTCGGGATCATTTCTTTCCAGTCGTGACTTACCCACCATCGAGGCTGTTGCTCTCCTGCAAGGGGATGTCTCCACCTAGTGAGACAACCGTACAGATCGTGACTCACACACATCTGTACCGTGGAGAGGGTGGCCTTCGGATAAACTCCTTTATCCGAATTTCCTGTGTTTTCATGCACGACTAGGAAGAGAGTTTATAGCGAAGGTGTCCCAGGGTGGGAGCTTTAGATAATACTTCCTCTAGAGTGTCTTCGGCTCGGCTCGTTTCCCTTCAGGGTTCCGTTGAATGGGATCGGGCCGATCTCATTTTAAGGAGACAAACAGAGGCTGGGCCATGAATGAAAAATTCGGAACCCCGTCGTGATAGTATCCAGTCAGACCCGGGGAATCCTCTCGGCTGTTTTTTGTCTGTTTGCTTTTAGAAGAGGAAAGATTATTATTTAGGGTTAATTCGTAGCCCATCTTTAGATATTAGATGGCAAGGTATTTTCCTTTGGGTAAACAAAATCGAAGCTTGTCCTTTGACACCCTGTGTCCCTTAATGGCTAGCTATTGCGATCGGTAAATCGCGTCCTCTTATGGTAGGGGGTCCAATGTGTCCTAGAGCGTCAAGAGTAAGTTATCCGTATATTGGCTGAGAGTATCATTTCTGGGACATTTTGCATTCGTTCAAATCGGCGTTTAGCATCTGAGAGAAGCAGGTGGGACTCTCTGTCTACCCCGGGGCACGACTGTCCACGTAAACTCTGATCTTCCCAGGTAGAAAGGCAAAGAGGTATTTCCTGTCCTGTGTTTTACAGGAATGCTGAAAAAAGGCACCGCGTCTATCTATCACCGGAAAATATCTCGGCAGTACACGCGGGAATATCTGATAATGGGGTATGTGGGTTTGGAACTACAGGATCTCTTTGTTTATAGCTCCGATATCCTGTGCAAATCTCCATCCTTTCCCATTGGGTTTCTTTACCGGAAGGTTAGGAGAATTACAGGGGCTCATGCGTGGCATGAACCAGCCCGCGCCCCCCCCCCCCCCATTATGTAATCTTGTGTGATGGGCTAATTCCAGCTAGCCCGTTAGGCCTTAAAGGATAGTGTCAAATATTACGCAGAGGCAAACTATAATCCATAGTTATTTTAATAGGAGTGACTGACTTATTCTTGCCAGCATCTCTACCGGAAAAGGCCCAGAGTTGCATTGGAGTGTCCCGTCATAAACGTCCAGTCGGTGTTGTCAAGGTCAGTTTCCTCTCACGCGGTTTCTTTCAAAATCGTTCCTTTCCCGATTGGTTCAGTATAGTATTCATTTATTTCTAAATACGTTTTAGCCGGGATCTCCAGCCTCTGCGACTTAGGAGCTGTGCTGTAAACCTCGGAGAATGATTACGTGCAACTGGCCCTTTCGTCCGTCCCTAGACCACCAAGCTAAGTCAAGTTGGAAGGTTGAAAAGGACAGACATGATCTGCTCTCACTCCCATCTGGGATTAGGAGAGAAAGCAAAAACCGAGGTGGCAAAATGAACAAAACACACGTTCATCGATACAGACCACAGAATGGTGGTGACAGAGGGTACTGGGATGGGGAGAGAGCCGAATACGTAAAGGGGTCGACTTTAGGTCGAGGGATGGAAACTAGCCATCGGGTGCAGAGCACGTGATAGACTATACACATGCCGTGAGGGTGAAAGTCGGGAAATTAATGAGTCAGACTTAGTTCGGTCACCTCATAGCTTGCTATTCATCTATCTTCTCTTTGTGTTTCCCCTTTACTGCTCGATTTCATGATTCTGCTCGTTTCCCTTCCTTGAGACTATACATACCTTGTGGATCTGATTGATCAGAAGAGCACTAATCTGGAAAAAAAAAAAGAAAAAGAAAAAACCCCGCTGAATTCTCAGGCGCCCAGAGACCGGGATCCATGGCTGCAACACCCTTGCAGCTTTTCCTGATGACGTATGACACACTCCAGCCGTGGCCGCCGAGTTCGAGATAACCTTATGAAGCAGACCGGACCGCAGGAGGTGATTTGTCAACCGTCAGCCCTGAAACTTGCGATGACCAGCTGTCATCTTTCTCGGTTCTTTCCCCCCGCCTGCCTGCCTGCCTGCCTGCCTGCCTGCCTGCCTGCCTGCCTGCCTGCGAAGCCTCTCGATTATTCTCAGTTCAGGGAAGATGCCTTTTTTTCCCCCCACGGACGTCAGTCTGCCATCTTCCCGGCTGCCGGCACCTAGAATAAAATACACTCTTCTCCTCACTGACCCTCCTCGTCACTCAAGTTTTTGGGGCCCGGCAACGAGCACCACCATCCCCAGTCTGGTAACGAACTCTGGAGACCACGGCGGGGACGTGGATCGAACTGGACTGATCTGAGTTGGAGAGTCTCACTCCCTTGCTCCTTGCCTCCGTGTGGGGTAGCGGAGGTAGAGTGCCGGAATGCATCAGTGATCCCTGATGCTTATGGCTGGCCAAGCCCAGGGAGGGGATTACAGAGACGTCCCAGTAACTGCCGAGATCTCCTTCGTCCCAGGGACCCTCCCGGCTCTCCCCCTCCCTGGCAGGCTGCCTATGACTGCCTCAGTCGGTGAGGAATAAAAGCAACTGACGGGACTTGGAAACCGTGTGTCGGTGAATCGTGGAATCTGTCAAACCGAGGAAGTGCACTGGAATTCCCTTATCTCTGCCGTCGGAGCCTCTCGCTGTCACTGGGTTTGGGGGCTTACGCGTAAGCCTTCTGTGCTTCGTGCCAATTCGGGTAACTCCGAGGCCAATTTTTGGTGCTGGGTTGTTCAGAGACCGGGTTTTGACCCCCAGATCCCCGTTTCAGGAGGATTTGGTTCTGTGAGTTCTCGTCTGCTTTTGGTTCCGGTTTGTTGGTGACTTCTTTGTTCCGTTTTGTTCACCTCCGGTCTGTCCGTTCCCCTCCCCCCCCCTTTTTTTTCTCCTTCCTCCCCTTCACTTTTCTGTTTATACCTTAAACACCAAACCGATAGGGGGCTCTATGTCTGCACGCTCTCCTCAGAGCCCTCTGGGCCATATATCAGGCAATCGGTCGGTCAGCCTATAATGAAAAATAAAAAAATATCTACACCGATGGTTCATAGAAAAGGGGAATTCACCCATCTCCTAGTCCACTTATAACTAGACACCAACTCTGTGTTTGAAAATAAAACTTTTTAAAGATTTTTCTGTCGGTAACTTTCAGGGTCTTACGGAGAGCAAGAAATACAAACACCGCCGCTACTGCCTGAGGCTGAGTTACCCGGAAAAAAAAAAAAAAAAAAAAAAAAAAAAAAAAAAAAAAAAAAGAAAGAAAGAAAGAAAGAAAGAAAGAAAGAAAGAAAGAAAGAAAGAAAGAAAGAAAGAAAGAAAAAGGGCACTTTTGAAATCTAGTGGCTAATCTCACAAGCCGAACACTCCTTGCGTTTTCCAGCTTCCTTCAAACTGTCATGGGCAAATAAAAAATCTTAAGTCTTCTCTCTATAGTCATTATTAATACTGTTTATGTATATGATCTCTGATATCTATGTTTTTCTATGTTTTATGTACAACATAACGTTCTGGCCTCCGGCTGGTATTAGAAGATTGTAATATTTGGTTGGCTTAAAGAAAAAAGATTAAGCGCTTATATAAATTAAAAATAAAGAACAAAAACTGACCCAAGTACTTTTCCGGATCACATGATCTAAGAAAATAGTTGAAACCGAGGCTAGATCAACTTTTGGTTAAATAGACATGTCTTTTGAAGTCGCTACCACTATCGTTAAATATAATATGTTTTGTTATACCACGGTTTACAAAAATTGACTTAGGTAATAATAGACTCTAAAATCTCCTGGAGTTGTTAAAAATAATGAAGAAACACAAGCAAAATAAAAGGT
This sequence comes from Rhinolophus sinicus, assembly GCF_036562045.2. NCBI lineage: Eukaryota > Metazoa > Chordata > Mammalia > Chiroptera > Rhinolophidae > Rhinolophus > Rhinolophus sinicus. The sequence goes on along the minus strand of NC_133764.1, from coordinate 50,798,645 downwards.
TGTTAATGAAATTTTTTAGTAATAATGATTAAGCACGACGCACGCACGCACGCACGCACCCACAAAGCAGGACAATAAAGTGTGTGAAGCTGTCGCGATGTTGCTGACCTTTTCTGTTGATGTCAGAGGGATTGTTCATTATGAATTTGTACCAACTTGACAAACCGTTCACCGAGTTTACTATTTGGAAGTGCTGAAAAGCCTGCATGAAAAAGTGACATGACCTGAAACTTGTCACCAACAGTTCGTGACTCTTGCCTCACGACAGAGCACCAGCTCACAGGGCAATGTCTGTGAGGGAGTTTTCGCCAGTAAACAAATAACTGTATCGGAACTCCTCCCTACTCACCTGATCTGGTTCCCCAACGACTTCTTTCTTTAGCCAAAGATAAAGGAAATATTGAAAGGAAGACATTTTGATGACATTCAGGACATCAAGAGTAATAACGATGACAGCTCTGATGACTATTCCAGAAAAAGAGTTCCAAAATTGCTTTGAAGAGTGGACTAGGTGCTGGCATTAGTGCATAGCTTCCCAACGGGAGTACTTCAAAGGTGACCATAATGATATTCAGCAATGAGGTATGTAGCACTTTTTCTAGGATGAGTTCGTGAACTTGATCAGCCTACCTTGTGTGTGTGTGTGTGTGTGTGTGTGTGTGAGACAGAGTGCATGCTTAAACGTGCTTTCCTGAATTCTTTTGGTAACTGGAAGCCTTAGAGTTGAACTAAGGTAAGTTACATGATAAAAAGTATTAAATATGCAGATATTTCAAACTAACAAAATACTAAAATATTAATTATAAGATAAGTCTGCGTTCATCTACTTTTATCTCCTTATTATGGGAAAGCTAAAACCTAAATTAAGGTATGTTAATAAATGTGTTTTGTACTTTATTAAAAATACGATGGCAAAACACTTGTAAATATATTTCCAGCAGAGCCTACACTTCTGAGTTACAAAGCGTTCCTAGATATTCCAGTAGAAATGCTAATCGTTTATTTATTAGTTATCAGTAAAAACTCGGGTTCTACAGGTTACAGATTCTAATTAATATTTTTAAAGTTACATAAAGTAATATGTTCTCAAAGGAGGTATAAGAGATAAAAATACATTTTAAAGAAATCGGGGGGGGGGAAGGACAGACTAGTTTGTCCTACATTTGGTAAGAAGACACACTGAGAGGGACTGGAAAAGTTATAAAAGGTTTCAGAAGAAAAATCTTGAAAACAGATCACATGTAGTTCAGCTAACTGCAATTCAGTACATAAATTTTAGTATCAGAAGAAAGGGAGTGCAACATTAGAGTCGACTGTTCTCTCTCTGCGACGTAGGACAAAGTTTTTGGAACTACCGTGTTTCCCCAAAAAGACTGGGTCTTAGGTCAATTTTTGCTCCATTGGGACTTGTTTTCAAGGGATGTCTTATTTTTCCATGTACAGCAGTAGTCTACATTTGTTCAGCTACGGTCGTGTCATCTTCTTCGGGAACATCGTCAGGACGTACTAAACGCTTCCGTCTGGCTGAGATCTTACCTGGGGCTTATTTTCGAATAGGTCTTATTTTGGAGGAAACGTGTTATTTGTTACTGAAATTAGAGAGAGAGAGAGAGAGAGAGAGAGAGAGAGAGAGAGAGAGAGAAACTCTGCCTGGAAAGCAAAGGCTTTAGGTGCCATCAGAATATTCTCTATTTTATACCATCCTCATCATGGGGTCCTCGGTTACTAGAGAAAACCAAATCTCCACACTAGTAAGAACTGAGTGTAACGTTTACATACTTACATATAATAATTACATAAACCTCTGTATTTTGGTACTGCTGGAGTTCCTGTACCCTTCTCAGGTCAGATATGAACCCGTGTAAAGAAGAATTTTACTATTTTCACTAAAAACCGAGATAAGTTTAAAGTAAATTCATTAAGTTTAGCCCGATATTTTCCTTGACCTCACAGAGCGTTGGAGTCATCGACTTCCTGTCGCATCCCTGACGAGAAGGCTTCTATGCTAAGGAAGGCCGGGAAATTTGTTACCATGTCTTTCACAAGTGAGACAGGGAAAAGGAGGGAAAAAAGGAGCAGAAAGGCTGGAGACGAGGCCAGAGACAGGCCAGACTTTTTGGCTGCAGTTATACACGGGCTAAGGCCGAGACGACCTCAGGGCTACCCCGGCATCCCCAAAAGAGGCACGCCAGGCAAAGGAGCCCGCTTTGGACATAGAAGCCCAGATTCACCGGAGTGAGGAGTACGCTAATCTTCCAAAATAGCTGTGCTCCCTGTGCAGACTACAAGGGCAGGCGGAAGAGAGATTGTCCCCTACTCCAAAGGGAGCGGGGACCAACTCCTTCCCTGCAAATGGCTGTCATCGAGTAACGGGGCCCGAGTTTTCCCACAGCTCTCAAGAAGACCGTCATCATCACAGGGGAAGAACCACAGGTGACCTGCGATGCGGCAGGGAAGCCTGCTGATTTCCCGATGAATACAAGGGCCGCTTACCCTTTCTCAGCTGTTCGCTCTGGACTTATTGCCTCTAAAACCTGTTTGGTTGTGAAGACGAACGGAGCCCCTAGATCTGGGCTCGTACTCGGCCCGTTTCTTGCCAATGGCCCGTACCACAGAGGAAAAGTCACACGAGTCGATCGTCCTTTAGAAAGGACTCTGGAAAAGTTTTGTCAGGAGACCCGTAAGCCCTGCCTCTAACGGCTGCCTGTGAGTTTAGATTCTGACCTAAATTCTCTTTTCTCTCCATTATTAACTTAGGAGAGTTTCGGCAGGCACTCAGGAGATACGGGGACCGGCCCCTCCCCCCAGCCCCACCCCTCGGACCCGGGGGCCAAGTATTTCTAAAAGGTTAGAAAGAGGGGTCCCCGACGGGCCGTTTAACTCCTAAATAGGAGGGACCTTGTGCAGTTCTCCCCAGCACCCCGAGTGCCGTCAACCTGCAGAGAGTCGTTGGCTGTGTCCCCTTCCCTCCGTAAACGTAGAATGTAAAACCGTCTCGCTAAAACCGGTAGCAAACGTGGTACTGACACAGAATCCCACGCGATGTGTGTTTATTTTCTCCCCCGTTCGGGTTGTTTGAGTACTCGCAGGCCGTGAGAATTTACTTTTCTCACGGAAGTTAGACATACCGTGGATGACTCACACACATCGATGTCTGGTTTTCTTTCACACAGCCGTGTGCCGTCGTGGCCGCCTCGATGTCCCGCATCACTTAAAAATGCTGCCTTTTCACGGTCATTTTGACTCGGGGGAAGGGGCAAACGTCACACGGTGCCAGATCCGGTGAGTAAGGTGGCTAAGGACACGCCATAATATTTTTATCCGACAGAGATCGCCATAGCAGAAGCGATGAGCGACACGGAGCTTCTCCGTTGTGATCACAAAGTACGGTGAACGCTGTTGCGTCGTGCCCTTCAAGACAAAGGCAGGTATCTTCGACGTAGGAAGCGGCACATCGAACCTTACCGTGTTTCTCCAAAAATAAGACCGGGTCTCGTGTGGATTTTTTCCTGCAAAATATGCTTCGGGGCTCATTTTCGGGGGCCGTCTCATGAAAAATCATGGCGGGGCTTATTTACCGCTCGGGTCTGATTGTTGGGGAGAGGTGGTAGTAACGGTGCGTGACGAGTTTCCACTCGCTCTGTGCGGTCAGTCGTGTGAGCTACGGTTGACTGAAGGCGTGTTTTACAGCAGGCCGTGAATCGTCCTCCGTCGTGACAACGCCCCGCGTCACACATCGCTTCTGGCCTACGGCGATTCCCGTCGCAGGAACACACGACGGTGTGTCCTCCTCCGCCCTATTCGCCGGCTCTGGGACCGTACGAGTTCTGGCTTTCCCCCGAAGTCAAAACGATTCAGGATATCGAGGCAGCCACAACACGGCCACTAAAGGCACCCGTGAGAGAGGACTTCCAGAACTGCCTCATAGAGAGTGGCGATGACAATGGGATAAGTGTGTTTGAGGCGAGTGGGAGTATTTTGAGGGGAGATGATGGCGATGAATCTTTCGGTGTCCTAATTTCCTTATATTTACCCATTCACCGTATCGTCCGATCACACCTTGTACATCGGAATCAGAGGAAGAGACGTAAGGAGGATCACGTGAGTTCCCTCGGTGGTAGTCGAATGGGGTTGGAGAGAGAAGAGTGGAGACCTCTGTGGGATCGGATAAAAGTAAAATGGAGGACACATACTTCTTTCTTTTACACCGGTGGACGCGAGATAGTGAATCATGAATGTTTACAGCACGGAGACGGTATTCGGCCCGCGAGAGGAGGGTGAGGATTTCTGTGGTCTCGGGCTCCGGTGCGGCAGGTCTTGCCCCGAGGGGTACAGAGAGAGGAATGACTCTGAAATTCCGAGGGTCTGTCATCTTCAATGCCAAGAGACGACAGAGGGTCTCCCTGCAGGTAAACATTGACCTTTGTCCGAAAAAGTACGGGCCAGAGATGTGACCGCTGCCTACGACCCACTTTCAGTTACCACGCTTCCCCGAAATAAGACCTAGCTGGACAATCAGCTCGAATGAGTATTTTGCAGTCAAGATGAACGTAAGACCCAGTCTCACAGAAAATCCGGTATGACGTTCTATTCTATTAAAAAGACAGGGTCTTATATTAATTTTTGCCCCAAAAGACGCACGAGAGCTGATGGTATGGCTAGATCTCATTCTGGAGAAACACGGCAGTAATTTCTATGTGTTTACTTTTGGTGTCGATACCCTGCCGCCTGCAGGGCTGGCCCCTTCCAGACCAGTCAGGTTTAGGATGTGCCTCCTTTTTTGTCCACGAGGAGGGGATCAGATTTCACGTCAGTGAACTGCATGCTCATAAACTGTGAAAACGATCAATTGTCTGTTTTTACCACCGTGATAAAAACACACGTGCAGTCACACAGACACTCTAGTGTGTTCGGCGTTGTCTCCTACTCCTCTCTGCGCCCAAACGGATCCTCAAATGAGAGTATTTCTTTTGAAGAGGTGACCGGAGACGGAGACTAGAAAGGGGTTGTGTCTTGAAGCGAACCGGCACGGGCTTAGAAGACTCCCGAGCACGGGCGCGACAACACTGCCACCTTGTGACTGACCGCTGAAACTGCGACCCGATCGACTGGGGTGCAGGGTCGTTGAGGGGAGGGGGAGGGAGGGAGGAGGGAGGGAGGGAGGAGGGAGGGAGAGAGGAGAGAGAGATAGAGAGAGAGAGAGAGAGAGAGAGATGAAACGTCACGGCTAAGTGCCGGTGGTGGAAACGTCCCCCTCGTAGGAGCTCGGGGAGAAGTGACCGATCCCGAAAACGGGGTGGGGGGGGGGTCAGAATGTTGAAAGGTGAATTGTCCTGACTCGCCAAAGATCGTGACGGTCCGTGTAGGCGTGTGTAACGTTTTGACCCCCACAGTTTGAATGTTGCGAGCGGCTCTCCGCCCCCCCCCCCGCCCCGCCCCCGCCCCCTCCTCCCCTCCCCCTCCCCCGTCACGGGGACGATTGGAACGTGGCCTGTCTTCGGTATCGGTTTCGGCCGGCACCGTCATTTCACAATCCTGCACTACCCCGCCAGACGCGAGCACTGGGGACCGTGCGTGTGTGTAGACGTCACCTG
>NC_133764.1:50754746-50792951 GCF_036562045.2 Rhinolophus sinicus | reverse complement strand
ATTTAATGAGCCATTCGCAGTTTCACTGTACCAGCCGTGCGTACTTAGACATGCATGGCTTAATCTTTGAGACAAGCATATGCTACTGGCAGGATCAACCAGGTAGGTGCGCGCTGAGCCGGAGAGAGCGCGCGCCGCCGGGGAAGGAGGCGCGCGCCTCGCGGCGGGCCGGGCATCCGCGGCCGCGGCGGCAACGAGGACGGAACGCGGCGCGGGGGTGCGCGTGCGGCGCGCCAACGCGGCGCGAGAGGCGGAAGGCGCGGCGGCGGGTGAGCCCTGCCGGCCCTGCTCCGCCTGCGGCGAGCGGGCCCTGAACGCCCGTCCGCGGCCGAGGAACGCAGCGCGGCGGCGTGGAGGGACGGGGAAGCCACCCGGGCCGGCCCTGCGGGCGGCGCGCGGAGCGGGGGACAGGGCACCGGGCGGTCGCGTCGAGGGCCGAGGCCGGCGTCGAGCCCCGGGCCCTGTCCGGGGTCGGCGCGGCCCCGGCGGCCACGACGGCCGGTTGGGCCCCGGCGCCCGCTCGGCGCGCACGTCCGCGCGGGGCCGCGCAGACGGGGTCGTCGGCAACCTCGCCTGCACGCAACGCCGCCGACTGGCGGCGGGCGGCGGCGGACACGGAGGGGGGAGCCGCGGCGGGCCCGGGGGAGGCGATGCGCACCGGGGCGCGGAGCCCCCGAGTCGGCAAACACGGACGGAGAAGAGAGAGCGACGGAGGAGGCGGCCGGGGGGCCCTGAGGCGGCGGCGGGAACGGAGACGCGAGGCTCCCCGCGAAGCGGTCCGGGGCGCCGGAAAGCAGGCGTCGGTTGCGAGTCGGGCCACCGGGAACGCACGCGGGGTCTCACCGCCGGGCAACGAAGGCGGTCCCGCGGCACCCGGGGAGCCGACTGGCTCCGTCTCCCCCGTCAAAGACACACCGCACCTCGCGGGGAAGCTCGGGGCCCGCCGCCGCCGCCGCCGCGGACCCCGCCGACCTCGCCACGCCTCACACGCGCGCGCGCGCCCACCCAACCCCGCCGCGTCACCGGGCCCCGAGGGACGCCCCGCCGTGGGGAGCCGCCGTCCGCCCCCGATGTAAGGGGCGGGGGCGACACCCGCGCGGCGAGAGGCCGGCCTCGGTAAGCTCCCGGACGCGAAGGGGTGAATCGGCAGCGGCGGCGAGGAGGCCGCGCGCAAGACGGGGGGCCCCGCGAGGAAAGGGCGCGGGCGCGCGGCCGGGCACCCCGTGGAGGGGCCGAGGGCGCAAGGCGGCCCGCCGGGAAAACGCACGGGGATCCCACCGCCACACACGAGGGCGGCCCCGCGACGCCCGGGACGCCGACCGGCCTCGGCCACCCTCCCGCGAGCCTGGCCGCTGCCCGGCCCCCTCCGCCGGGGGCCCCCCGCGCGAACTTGGCGCCGCCGAGGGGGAAACCCCCCCGACGGCGTCCGTCTTTCTCTTTCTCCAGCCGTCCGGTCGCGGCTCGGGAAAAACCCACACCCCGGGGAACGACACCCCCGAGCGAGGCGGCCCCAACCCGTGCCCGCGCGGCGCCCACCGGCCGCGGCTCGGGACGGGAGCGGGCGGAGAGCCGCTCGACGCGGAGAAGCGGGAGGCGTCGGAGGCCGAGCCGCCCCGCCCCACACACCTCGCCGCGCGGCGTCAAGCGCCGCACGCGCCCACAGCAACGCGGCCTCAAAACCGCGCCGGGGATGCCGGGCCCGGGCCCGTGCGTGACCCTCCCCCGACTCGGTGGGGGGAGGCGCGGGCCGCGGTAGGCCGGGAGAGCACCGCTCGGGGGCCCCTCGCCACACGGAGCGGAGGGGCCCCCTTGGCTGGCCAAACTGACACGCGCAGATGAGGGGCGGCGGCTGGGGGATGCGGTACCCCAAGGCACCCTCTTCGGATCGCTAGAGAAGGCTTTCTCACCGAGGGGGGCATCGCCCCCGACCCGGGACACGCCCCGTCGGGCACGGGCCAGAGCGCTCGGACGCCGGCGCCTGGGGTTGGGGGTCTGCGGTACGGGTAAGAGGGAGACGGACGACGGCCTCCGCGAACGGAGGCCTCAGGCGGGAGCACAGCGCGCACAACGACACGAGGGCGAAAGACGCCGTCGTCCACGAGTAGCGTGAGCGCGCCGCACACCCCTTCACAGACAGCCAGCGGCCGGAAATTCACCGGCCCCGGGCCGCCACGACCGCCCGCGCGGCACCTGCCCCCAGCAGCGTGGGGACGGGTGAGACGCGGCACGGCGCCCGTCCGAGTCAGGCCCCGAACGCCAGACGCGAGCAGGGGGCACACGACGAGGCACCCGCCGCCTCCCCGCGAGCGGGGAGAGGGAGAATGCCTCCTTCCCTCCTTCGACCTTACCGACTCGACCCCCGCACACACACTTGACCGGGATTGACCCGACGGGGCCGCCGGGAGCGGGAAGCGACGCCACCGACTCGGCCTCGGGCACCTGAGGGACGACCTGGAACGCTCCAGGGGCACCACCAGAGGGCCGGGCGAGGCGCGCAGGGCGCGACGGCGGGACGGCCCTCCCCGCCGCGGGGAGAGCCGCAACGCGAGACACGGCCGAGGCCGGGCGGAGAGTGTCCGCTGCGTCAGGAGACCCCTGGCCCCGCCGGCGCCGTGAGGCAGGAGGCGGGGGGGAACGGGGTCGGGCCGGAGTCCGCACCCCTGCCTTCCACACACCGCCATCGGGCGGGCGGGAGAGGCGAGGGGCCCGCAGGCAGAGCGAGAAGAGCGGTCCCATTCGCCATGAATGTCCGTCCCTCGTCTGGCGCGGCTTAGGCCCGGCCCGGGAGAGCGCGACGTCACCACATCGATCGGAGAACACAACGGGCAAAGAGGCCACGGGGGAAGGTAGCGCAGCGAGGACAACGATCAGAGGAGCCTGCTTCAGCCTCGCCGCACACCCCACTTCCCGCAGGGCTCGGCTGGCGGCGAGGGCCCCGCGAGGAGGCAGCGCCTGCCAGCCGCAGAACGGGGCACCTAGGCACCCGGACCGCGCCCGTGTGAATGCACGGCGAGGGGGGCGCGCGCGGCGAGACAACCCCGCAACGCCTGCCACCCCCCGCCACCCTCGGGTACCAGAGACCGGAGGGCTTCGTGTCGACCGCGGGTCCTCCGGGAACGCCTGGATTACGCGCGAGCCGGCGCGCAGGCCCAAGCGGGCGGCTCACGAACCAGAGACGGGAGGGCCCGGGCACCGGGCGGCGGGCGAGCGCCCCGCGGGGGGGCACCCCACGCGCTCGCGCCGAGGAGCCCGGCCCCCGTCGGGGACCGTTCGCCAGAGGACTGCGTGTCCACACCTCTCCGGTGGCACAAAATGTCGATCTCTGGCGAAAAAAATCACCGCGCCCGTCGGCGGCGCCTATCCACGGACCTCAGCGGCCTCCTCGGAACGGGTCTCGGGCCACCGGACCCCGGTCACCACCCCATCCCCGCTAGCGGGAGGAGCGGCTGGGCCACCTGGTCGACCCCCGAAGCAGGGGAGCCCCGAAGACAGGCGAGGAGGGCGAGGAGACGAGATACTCCCCACCGCAACGGTCGCAGGCGCGGGCAGGGGCCGCCACGAACCACCGCGCCTCCGAACTGGGACTCGGGGAGGGGGCGTGAGGGGAAACGTACCACCGAGGCGCCTCCGACGAACGGGCCTCCGACGGCCCACCCCCACCGGCCCGGCCGCCCGGCCGCCCGGTCTCTGGGGACGGGAAAACGGGGGAGGAAAAGTCGAGTCGGACCGACCGGGACCCGCGCGTGCCCCCCGTCCCGGTCCACCTCGCCCTCCACGTGCCTCCCCGCAGGGCCCGGCCCCGGTCCCCGCCGCCGGAACGGGACTCCGGAGAGTCGCGTCCGGCGACACCGTCCCCCGCGAGCACGCACGCGGGCCGGGGACTCCCTCCCCGGCCACACGCGCGGGCGGCGTACGGTCAACGTCTCCCGATCGGGACTTGGGTGAAAATTCCCGCGGAGGGGCGTCCGACGACAGGCCCGCGGGAAGGACCGCGGACGGGCCCGCGGGGCCCTGGCCGGGCCATCCCGCGCGGCCCCGGGTCGGCGGGCAGCCTCCGGAGCGGGACGCGGGGGAGAGAAAACAAAGTGCGATCGACACGGAAGGGCCGACGCCGGGCAGGCCCGGCCGCGGGCCGGGCGGGCGGGCCGGCGCGCGGGCGCGGCCCGCCCCCTCAGCGTTCCTCCGCGAGCGGAGGGGCACGGGCGAGCGCCGGTCGACGCGACCGGGCAGCCCGGGGGACGGGCGGCGGTCACTCCCTCAGAAACCTGCACCTCCAATCTCCGGCGAACGGGCGACGCGCCGTCTCCACGGCACCACCGGGACGATTCCGCCGGTGACGCCGGCCGCCCGCGACGCCTCCCGGGCCCAGCGGCCAGATCCCTCCCCTTGGCGCGGTCGCCGGAGCTCCGGAGGGAAGGGACGATATAAAAGCGGCCGCCAGGTGGCGCCCGACAACCGGAGCGAACGTCAGCGGGACGGATCCGGATCGCGAGCCGGCGAGGGCGCCCCGCCGCCGGGACGGTCGGCGGGCCTCGTCCCGGCCCACCTCGGATGGCCTCTCCGGGCCCGGAGCGGGCCGGCTTCGGCCACCGAGCTCCCGGCCGCCACGACGCGACCCCGGCCGCTCAAGGGGGACCCGGGGCGGGCGGGGGAGGGGGGAATCTTGGGTTTGGTTTCGTTTTCTTCCTTTTGCGCGAGATCTTGATCGAAAGACAGCTCACGTGCGACGCCGTATTCGTCTCGGACACACGTGGTAGCCAGTCCACGGGGACCCACCTCCTGGAGTACCGTATTTTGCACTGTATAACCCCCCCCCCCCCGGTAGACCGCGCACCCACGTCTTTGGCCCAATCTTTCGAGGGGGGGGGGAGGACGTTTCCTTTTAATCCCCTCCCCCCCCCCCGTGTGTCTTTACGTTTCGGTACCCATCTTCTGCATCACAAGGGAATTCTAGCGTCCAGTCTTTGACGCGTTCCAGTATGAGAAATTTTACGTAACGAGTAATTACAGAACGCAAGAACAGGTGCGAGGTTCGAGACGTTTCACGTACCGGTCACACCCTCAAGGCCTTTATCGCACCCTTGAAGGCCAAGAACTCTTGGCCGCTGCCAGTTCCTCCCGAGTTCCACAAAACCGATGATCCCACGCCAGGGTATTGACTTATCGGTCATGCGGATATCGTGATCGACGTCTAGGATCACGCTTTTAACTCAGAAGCGTCAATAAAAGAATGAAAAAATACTCAACCACGTACGGAATCGGCCCGAGCCGCGTAGAACGCGCATCCTCATCTTCCCCTCAGACACTCGGGCCAAACGGTGCGCATTATACACGGCGATTTACGGCATCTGTTTCCTATCTGGAACTTCGTACCTCTCCCTCTTCTCTATGTCTCCCCCGCCCCCTTTTAATGTCTCAATGACAGTCCACGGTCAATACCATTCCATATCAGCTTCAGGTGTACCGCACAGCGGTTAGACATCTAGACAGTGCAGGAAGCGATCCCCCGGACCGGTACCCACCCGGCACCACGTACACGGTCACGACCACATCCTCGGTCGTGTTCCCTCTGCTCGACACGCCCGTGGCTATTTCTTTATCCCTTCCCTTCGGCACCCTGCCCCCAACGCCGTCCCCGCACCATCGCCCCGACCACACGATCCGGTCCCCGTGTGACACCGTCCACGGTGATCGCCATAGGGTCGACTACATTCCTTACGCCGTACCTCACAGCCCCGTGACTACCGTGCCACGACCAATCTGTACTCATTCACCCCTTCCCTTTTCACTCTCCAACGCCCCCTTCCCGGATCTGTTTGACCGGGAATCGGGTGGGGGTGGGTGGGGTGGAATACGTCGTCGTCGTCGTCGTCATCACCGTAAGTAATAATAAATCCCCACCCCGGCCGGGCGTCGGCAGGAACGGGAAACAGACCGCCCCGCGCCACTCCGGGGCCGAGGCCCGGCGCCTCGGACGTGAGTGAAACCACGCCCGGGCGCTCAGGCCTCCCGGCGCTCCCCGAGCGGCTCCTGGCTCCCGGGAAGACTCAGAAGAATCTGGGGGGGGCCGTCGACCGCAACACGGCAACCGGGCACGTATTCAGAGGACGACCGCGACCGCGGGGGCATCGTCTCCTTTTTCTTCCCCCTTTTCATTCCATCTTTTTCCAGCGGAGGGAGGAGGGTCTCTCCCAGACAGAAGAAGCCCACGAGCCAGACAGGTGACGTCTACACACACGGTCCCCAGTGCTCGCGTCTGGCGGGGTAGTGCAGGATTGTGAAATGACGGTGCCGGCCGAAACCGATACCGAAGACAGGCCACGTTCCAATCGTCCCCGTGACGGGGGAGGGGGAGGGGAGGAGGGGGCGGGGGCGGGGCGGGGGGGGGGGCGGAGAGCCGCTCGCAACATTCAAACTGTGGGGGTCAAAACGTTACACACGCCTACACGGACCGTCACGATCTTTGGCGAGTCAGGACAATTCACCTTTCAACATTCTGACCCCCCCCCCCCCCGTTTTCGGGATCGGTCACTTCTCCCCGAGCTCCTACGAGGGGGACGTTTCCACCACCGGCACTTCCCCGTGACGTTTCATCTCTCTCTCTCTCTCTCTCTCTCTCCCTCCCTCCCTCCCTCCCTCCCTCCCTCCCTCCCTTCCTCCCTCCTCAACGACCCTGCACCCCAGTCGATCGGGTCGCAGTTTCAGCGGTCAGTCACAAGGTGGCAGTGTTGTCGCGCCCGTGCTCGGGAGTCTTCTAAGCCCGTGCCGGTTCGCTTCAAGACACAACCCCTTTCTAGTCTCCGTCTCCGGTCACCTCTTCAAAAGAAATACTCTCATTTGAGGATCCGTTTGGGCGCAGAGAGGAGTAGGAGACAACGCCGAACACACTAGAGTGTCTGTGTGACTGCACGTGTGTTTTTATCACGGTGGTAAAAACAGACAATTGATCGTTTTCACAGTTTATGAGCATGCAGTTCACTGACGTGAAATCTGATCCCCTCCTCGTGGACAAAAAAGGAGGCACATCCTAAACCTGACTGGTCTGGAAGGGGCCAGCCCTGCAGGCGGCAGGGTATCGACACCAAAAGTAAACACATAGAAATTACTGCCGTGTTTCTCCAGAATGAGATCTAGCCATACCATCAGCTCTCGTGCGTCTTTTGGGGCAAAAATTAATATAAGACCCTGTCTTTTTAATAGAATAGAACGTCATACCGGATTTTCTGTGAGACTGGGTCTTACGTTCATCTTGACTGCAAAATACTCATTCGAGCTGATTGTCCAGCTAGGTCTTATTTCGGGGAAGCGTGGTAACTGAAAGTGGGTCGTAGGCAGCGGTCACATCTCTGGCCCGTACTTTTTCGGACAAAGGTCAATGTTTACCTGCAGGGAGACCCTCTGTCGTCTCTTGGCATTGAAGATGACAGACCCTCGGAATTTCAGAGTCATTCCTCTCTCTGTACCCCTCGGGGCAAGACCTGCCGCACCGGAGCCCGAGACCACAGAAATCCTCACCCTCCTCTCGCGGGCCGAATACCGTCTCCGTGCTGTAAACATTCATGATTCACTATCTCGCGTCCACCGGTGTAAAAGAAAGAAGTATGTGTCCTCCATTTTACTTTTATCCGATCCCACAGATCTCTCCACTCTTCTCTCTCCAACCCCATTCGACTACCACCGAGGGAACTCACGTGATCCTCCTTACGTCTCTTCCTCTGATTCCGATGTACAAGGTGTGATCGGACGATACGGTGAATGGGTAAATATAAGGAAATTAGGACACCGAAAGATTCATCGCCATCATCTCCCCTCAAAATACTCCCACTCGCCTCAAACACACTTATCCCATTGTCATCGCCACTCTCTATGAGGCAGTTCTGGAAGTCCTCTCTCACGGGTGCCTTTAGTGGCCGTGTTGTGGCTGCCTCGATATCCTGAATCGTTTTGACTTCGGGGGGAAGCCAGAACTCGTACGGTCCCAGAGCCGGCGAATAGGGCGGAGGAGGACACACCGTCGTGTGTTCCTGCGACGGGGAGCGCCAGAGGCCAGAAGCGATGTGTGACGCGGGGCGTTGTCACGACGGAGGACGATTCACGGCCTGCTGTAAATCTCGCCTTCAGTCAACCGTAGCTCACACACGACTGACCGCACAGAGCGAGTGGAAACTCGTCACGCACCGTTACTACCACCTCTCCCCAACAATCAGACCCGAGCGGTAAATAAGCCCCGCATGATTTTTCATGAGACGGCCCCGAAAATGAGCCCCAAGCATATTTTGCAGGAAAAATCCACACGAGACCCGGTCTTATTTTTGGAGAAACACGGTAAGGTTCGATGTGCCGCTTCCTACGTCGAAGATACCTGCCTTTGTCTTGAAGGGCACGACGCAACAGCGTTCACCGTATTTGTGATCACAACGGAGAAGCTCCGTGTCGCTCATCGCTTCTGCTATGGCGATCTCTGTCGGATAAAAATATTATGGCGTGTCCTTAGCCACCTTACTCACCGGATCTGGCACCGTGTGACGTTTGCCCCTTCCCCCGAGTCAAAATGACCGTGAAAAGGCAGCATTTTTAAGTGATGCGGGACATCGAGGCGGCCACGACGGCACACGGCTGTGTGAAAGAAAACCAGACATCGATGTGTGTGAGTCATCCACGGTATGTCTAACTTCCGTGAGAAAAGTAAATTCTCACGGCCTGCGAGTACTCAAACAACCCGAACGGGGGAGAAAATAAACACACATCGCGTGGGATTCTGTGTCAGTACCACGTTTGCTACCGGTTTTAGCGAGACGGTTTTACATTCTACGTTTACGGAGGGAAGGGGACACAGCCAACGACTCTCTGCAGGTTGACGGCACTCGGGGTGCTCGGGAGAACTGCACAAGGTCCCTCCTATTTAGGAGTTAAACGGCCCGTCGGGGACCCCTCTTTCTAACCTTTTAGAAATACTTGGCCCCCGGGTCCGAGGGGTGGGGCTGGGGGGAGGGGCCGGTCCCCGTATCTCCTGAGTGCCTGCCGAAACTCTCCTAAGTTAATAATGGAGAGAAAAGAGAATTTAGGTCAGAATCTAAACTCACAGGCAGCCGTTAGAGGCAGGGCTTACGGGTCTCCTGACAAAACTTTTCCAGAGTCCTTTCTAAAGGACGATCGACTCGTGTGACTTTTCCTCTGTGGTACGGGCCATTGGCAAGAAACGGGCCGAGTACGAGCCCAGATCTAGGGGCTCCGTTCGTCTTCACAACCAAACAGGTTTTAGAGGCAATAAGTCCAGAGCGAACAGCTGAGAAAGGGTAAGCGGCCCTTGTATTCATCGGGAAATCAGCAGGCTTCCCTGCCGCATCGCAGGTCACCTGTGGTTCTTGCCCTGTGATGATGACGGTCTTCTTGAGAGCTGTGGGAAAACTCGGGCCCCGTTACTCGATGACAGCCATTTGCAGGGAAGGAGTTGGTCCCCCGCTCCCTTTGGAGTAGGGGACAATCTCTCTTCCGCCTGCCCTTGTAGTCTGCACAGGGAGCACAGCTATTTTGGAAGATTAGCGTACTCCTCACTCCGGTGAATCTGGGCTTCTATGTCCAAAGCGGGCTCCTTTGCCTGGCGTGCCTCTTTTGGGGATGCCGGGTAGCCCTGAGGTCGTCTCGGCCTTAGCCCGTGTATAACTGCAGCCAAAAAGTCTGGCCTGTCTCTGGCCTCGTCTCCAGCCTTTCTGCTCCTTTTTTCCCTCCTTTTCCCTGTCTCACTTGTGAAAGACATGGTAACAAATTTCCCGGCCTTCCTTAGCATAGAAGCCTTCTCGTCAGGGATGCGACAGGAAGTCGATGACTCCAACGCTCTGTGAGGTCAAGGAAAATATCGGGCTAAACTTAATGAATTTACTTTAAACTTATCTCGGTTTTTAGTGAAAATAGTAAAATTCTTCTTTACACGGGTTCATATCTGACCTGAGAAGGGTACAGGAACTCCAGCAGTACCAAAATACAGAGGTTTATGTAATTATTATATGTAAGTATGTAAACGTTACACTCAGTTCTTACTAGTGTGGAGATTTGGTTTTCTCTAGTAACCGAGGACCCCATGATGAGGATGGTATAAAATAGAGAATATTCTGATGGCACCTAAAGCCTTTGCTTTCCAGGCAGAGTTTCTCTCTCTCTCTCTCTCTCTCTCTCTGTAATTTCAGTAACAAATAACACGTTTCCTCCAAAATAAGACCTATTCGAAAAATAAGCCCCAGGTAAGATCTCAGCCAGACGGAAGCGTTTAGTACGTCCTGACGATGTTCTCCAAGAAGATGACACGACCGTAGCTGAACAAATGTAGACTACTGCTGTACATGGAAAAATAAGACATCCCTTGAAAACAAGTCCCAATGGAGCAAAAATTGACCTAAGACCCAGTCTTCTTTTGGGGGAAACACGGTAGTTCCAAAAACTTTGTCCTACGTCGCAGAGAGAGAACAGTCGACTCTAATGTTGCACTCCCTTTCTTCTGATACTAAAATTTATGTACTGAATTGCAGTTAGCTGAACTACATGTGATCTGTTTTCAAGATTTTTCTTCTGAAACCTTTTATAACTTTTCCAGTCCCTCTCAGTGTGTCTTCTTACCAAATGTAGGACAAACTAGTCTGTCGTCCCCCCCCCCGATTTCTTTAAAAATGTATTTTTATCTCTTATACCTCCTTTGAGAACATATTACTTTATGTAACTTTAAAAATATTAATTAGAATCTGTAACCTGTAGAACCCGAGTTTTTACTGATAACTAATAAATAAACGATTAGCATTTCTACTGGAATATCTAGGAACGTACTTTGTAACTCAGAAGTGTAGGCTCTGCTGGAAATATATTTACAAGTGTTTTGCCATCGTATTTTTAATAAAGTACAAAACACATTTATTAACATACCTTAATTTAGGTTTTAGCTTTCCCATAATAAGGAGATAAAAGTAGATGAACGCAGACTTATCTTATAATTAATATTTTAGTATTTTGTTAGTTTGAAATATCTGCATATTTAATACTTTTTATCATGTAACTTACCTTAGTTCAACTCTAAGGCTTCCAGTTACCAAAAGAATTCAGGAAAGCACGTTTAAGCATGCACTCTGTCTCACACACACACACACACACACACACACACACAAGGTAGGCTGATCAAGTTCACGAACTCATCCTAGAAAAAGTGCTACATACCTCATTGCTGAATATCATTATGGTCACCTTTGAAGTACTCCCGTTGGGAAGCTATGCACTAATGCCAGCACCTAGTCCACTCTTCAAAGCAATTTTGGAACTCTTTTTCTGGAATAGTCATCAGAGCTGTCATCGTTATTACTCTTGATGTCCTGAATGTCATCAAAATGTCTTCCTTTCAATATTTCCTTTATCTTTGGCTAAAGAAAGAAGTCGTTGGGGAACCAGATCAGGTGAGTAGGGAGGGAGTTCCGATACAGTTATTTGTTTACTGGCCGAAAACTCCCTCACAGACATTGCCCTGTGAGCTGGTGCTCTGTCGTGAGGCAAGAGTCACGAACTGTTGGTGACAAGTTTCAGGTCATGTCACTTTTTCATGCAGGCTTTTCAGCACTTCCAAATAGTAAACTCGGTGAACGGTTTGTCAAGTTGGTACAAATTCATAATGAACAATCCCTCTGACATCAAAAAAAAAGGTCAGCAACATCGTTGCGACAGCTTCACACACTTTATTGTCCTGCTTTGTGGGTGCGTGCGTGCGTATGCGGCATGCGTGCTTAATCATTATTACTAAAAAATTTCATTAACAACCTTTTATTTTGCTTGTGTTTCTTCATTATTTTTAACAACTCCAGGAGATTTTAGAGTCTATTATTACCTAAGTCAATTTTTGTAAACCGTGGTATAACAAAACATATTATATTTAACGATAGTGGTAGCGACTTCAAAAGACATGTCTATTTAACCAAAAGTTGATCTAGCCTCGGTTTCAACTATTTTCTTAGATCATGTGATCCGGAAAAGTACTTGGGTCAGTTTTTGTTCTTTATTTTTAATTTATATAAGCGCTTAATCTTTTTTCTTTAAGCCAACCAAATATTACAATCTTCTAATACCAGCCGGAGGCCAGAACGTTATGTTGTACATAAAACATAGAAAAACATAGATATCAGAGATCATATACATAAACAGTATTAATAATGACTATAGAGAGAAGACTTAAGATTTTTTATTTGCCCATGACAGTTTGAAGGAAGCTGGAAAACGCAAGGAGTGTTCGGCTTGTGAGATTAGCCACTAGATTTCAAAAGTGCCCTTTTTCTTTCTTTCTTTCTTTCTTTCTTTCTTTCTTTCTTTCTTTCTTTCTTTCTTTCTTTCTTTCTTTCTTTCTTTCTTTCTTTTTTTTTTTTTTTCCGGGTAACTCAGCCTCAGGCAGTAGCGGCGGTGTTTGTATTTCTTGCTCTCCGTAAGACCCTGAAAGTTACCGACAGAAAAATCTTTAAAAAGTTTTATTTTCAAACACAGAGTTGGTGTCTAGTTATAAGTGGACTAGGAGATGGGTGAATTCCCCTTTTCTATGAACCATCGGTGTAGATATTTTTTTATTTTTCATTATAGGCTGACCGACCGATTGCCTGATATATGGCCCAGAGGGCTCTGAGGAGAGCGTGCAGACATAGAGCCCCCTATCGGTTTGGTGTTTAAGGTATAAACAGAAAAGTGAAGGGGAGGAAGGAGAAAAAAAAGGGGGGGGGAGGGGAACGGACAGACCGGAGGTGAACAAAACGGAACAAAGAAGTCACCAACAAACCGGAACCAAAAGCAGACGAGAACTCACAGAACCAAATCCTCCTGAAACGGGGATCTGGGGGTCAAAACCCGGTCTCTGAACAACCCAGCACCAAAAATTGGCCTCGGAGTTACCCGAATTGGCACGAAGCACAGAAGGCTTACGCGGAAGCCCCCAAACCCAGTGACAGCGAGAGGCTCCGACGGCAGAGATAAGGGAATTCCAGTGCACTTCCTCGGTTTGACAGATTCCACGATTCACCGACACACGGTTTCCAAGTCCCGTCAGTTGCTTTTATTCCTCACCGACTGAGGCAGTCATAGGCAGCCTGCCAGGGAGGGGGAGAGCCGGGAGGGTCCCTGGGACGAAGGAGATCTCGGCAGTTACTGGGACGTCTCTGTAATCCCCTCCCTGGGCTTGGCCAGCCATAAGCATCAGGGATCACTGATGCATTCCGGCACTCTACCTCCGCTACCCCACACGGAGGCAAGGAGCAAGGGAGTGAGACTCTCCAACTCAGATCAGTCCAGTTCGATCCACGTCCCCGCCGTGGTCTCCAGAGTTCGTTACCAGACTCGGGGATGGTGGTGCTGCTGTCGGGCCCCAAAAACTTGAGTGACGAGGAGGGTCAGTGAGGAGAAGAGTGTATTTTATTCTAGGTGCCGGCAGCCGGGGAAGATGGCAGACTGACGTCCGTGGGGGGAAAAAAAGGCATCTTCCCTGAACTGAGAATAATCGAGAGGCTTCGCAGGCAGGCAGGCAGGCAGGCAGGCAGGCAGGCAGGCAGGCAGGCGGGGGGAAAGAACCGAGAAAGATGACAGCTGGTCATCGCAAGTTTCAGGGCTGACGGTTGACAAATCACCTCCTGCGGTCCGGTCTGCTTCATAAGGTTATCTCGAACTCGGCGGCCACGGCTGGAGTGTGTCATACGTCATCAGGAAAAGCTGCAAGGGTGTTGCAGCCATGGATCCCGGTCTCTGGGCGCCTGAGAATTCAGCGGGTTTTTTTCTTTTTCTTTTTCTTTTTTTTTCCAGATTAGTGCTCTTCTGATCAATCAGATCCACAAGGTATGTATAGTCTCAAGGAAGGGAAACGAGCAGAATCATGAAATCGAGCAGTAAAGGGGAAACACAAAGAGAAGATAGATGAATAGCAAGCTATGAGGTGACCGAACTAAGTCTGACTCATTAATTTCCCGACTTTCACCCTCACGGCATGTGTATAGTCTATCACGTGCTCTGCACCCGATGGCTAGTTTCCATCCCTCGACCTAAAGTCGACCCCTTTACGTATTCGGCTCTCTCCCCATCCCAGTACCCTCTGTCACCACCATTCTGTGGTCTGTATCGATGAACGTGTGTTTTGTTCATTTTGCCACCTCGGTTTTTGCTTTCTCTCCTAATCCCAGATGGGAGTGAGAGCAGATCATGTCTGTCCTTTTCAACCTTCCAACTTGACTTAGCTTGGTGGTCTAGGGACGGGACGAAAGGGCCAGTTGCACGTAATCATTCTCCGAGGTTTACAGCACAGCTCCTAAGTCGCAGAGGCTGGAGATCCCGGCTAAAACGTATTTAGAAATAAATGAATACTATACTGAACCAATCGGGAAAGGAACGATTTTGAAAGAAACCGCGTGAGAGGAAACTGACCTTGACAACACCGACTGGACGTTTATGACGGGACACTCCAATGCAACTCTGGGCCTTTTCCGGTAGAGATGCTGGCAAGAATAAGTCAGTCACTCCTATTAAAATAACTATGGATTATAGTTTGCCTCTGCGTAATATTTGACACTATCCTTTAAGGCCTAACGGGCTAGCTGGAATTAGCCCATCACACAAGATTACATAATGGGGGGGGGGGGGCGCGGGCTGGTTCATGCCACGCATGAGCCCCTGTAATTCTCCTAACCTTCCGGTAAAGAAACCCAATGGGAAAGGATGGAGATTTGCACAGGATATCGGAGCTATAAACAAAGAGATCCTGTAGTTCCAAACCCACATACCCCATTATCAGATATTCCCGCGTGTACTGCCGAGATATTTTCCGGTGATAGATAGACGCGGTGCCTTTTTTCAGCATTCCTGTAAAACACAGGACAGGAAATACCTCTTTGCCTTTCTACCTGGGAAGATCAGAGTTTACGTGGACAGTCGTGCCCGGGTAGACAGAGAGTCCCACCTGCTTCTCTCAGATGCTAAACGCCGATTTGAACGAATGCAAAATGTCCCAGAAATGATACTCTCAGCCAATATACGGATAACTTACTCTTACGCCTAGGACACATTGGACCCCTACCATAAGAGGACGCGATTTACCGATCGCAATAGCTAGCCATTAAGGGACACAGGGTGTCAAAGGACAAGCTTCGATTTTGTTTACCCAAAGGAAAATACCTTGCCATCTAATATCTAAAGATGGGCTACGAATTAACCCTAAATAATAATCTTTCCTCTTCTAAAAGCAAACAGACAAAAACAGCCGAGAGGATTCCCGGTCTGACTGGATACTATCACGACGGGGTTCGAATTTTTCATTCATGGCCCAGCCTCTGTTTGTCTCCTTAAAATGAGATCGGCCCGATCCCATTCAACGGAACCCTGAAGGGAAACGAGCCGAGCCAAGACACTCTAGAGGAAGTATTATCTAAAGCTCCCACCCTGGGACACCTTCGCTATAAACTCTCTTCCTAGTCGTGCATGAAAACACAGGAAATTCGGATAAAGGAGTTTATCCGAAGGCCACCTCTCCACGGTACAGATGTGTGTGAGTCACGATCTGTACGGTTGTCTCACTAGGTGGAGACATCCCCTTGCAGGAGAGCAACAGCCTCGATGGTGGGTAAGTCACGACTGGAAAGAAATGATCCCGAACTAGGGGCATTCCCTGTGAGTTACATAGTCTCTGAGGCAAAGGATGCACTCGATCGGGAACATCCCGCCTACCCTGCAGCATTTTCGTGGCTTATCACCCCGGTCCTCTGGATTTGTAGAACGTACAAACGGTACAGTTAAAACTCCACTGGGTAAATTTTGAGAAGCTTTTCGTCTCCCTTGGCTGAAAACTCTCCTTACGGTGTTTCTCAACCTGAGAGCTACTCCTTTTGGTAAACGTAGACTTTCTCCTCAGTAGTCAGCGTTCACCCCGTGTGACCGGACGTGTGAAACAATCTTACCGAAAGGAGACATTTTGCGTTATTATCAAGGACTTATCAAGCAGCTTAAATAAACCGATAAGTCTGCAACCGATTCGCTTCAGCGTGCTCCCGGGACACGAAGACTTCCAAGACCACGACTCACAGCCGGGAGACGTCGTCCACCACTGGATATGACATCAGCTAAAGACCCTCCAACCTCGTTGACAGGGACTTATTCGTTATCACTAATCGATCCAGGTGCAGTGAACTTAAAGGCGTTAACGCAAGGATTCACATCGCTCATGAAAAAGAGTTGCCCACCTGTGGCTGGACATCTGCTCCTGTCTGACACTCGCCTCCACCGACGGCCAACCTCAAAGGCTCCCGGAGGACGAAAAGCTGCTGACGTCAGGGGTAGACAGCTATCCCGAGACCTCAAGAAGGCCTGTAGACCTACGAATTGACGTGGGACTTAAAATAACCATTCGTTTGATTGTCTTTACCTGCCCGCTAATATTATCAGTCACAATGATAGTTATACTTGTTCTTTAGGCTTTTCTCAAACCCTGTACTCATATACCCCAACTGTTAATCATTGAAGGTGCACAGAATAACTTTGGTATTTTCTTTCTTTTCCGGTAAAATATTTGTTTTTCTTTTCTTCTCTTCTTTTTTTTTAAATTTTATTTATTTATTTATTTATTTATTTATTTATTTATTTATTTATTTTTTTTTTACATTGGGGAAGGGGGACAGGACTTTATTGGGGAACAGGGTGAATTGCCGGGGCTTTTTCCCAGTCAAGTTGTTGTCCTTCCGATCGTAGTCGTGGAAGGCGCAGCTCACCTCCAGGTCCGGTTGCCGCTGTCAGTTGCAGGGGGCGCAGCCCAGCATCCCTTGCGGGAATCCAACCCGCCACCTCGTGGTCGAGAGCCCACCGGCCCATGCGGAATCGAACCGGCAGCCTTCGGCATCAGGAGCACGGAGTTCCAACGGCCTGAGCCACCGGGCCGGCTCTGTATTTTCGATAATACTATTTACGCTTTCTCTTTGGAAACTTAGAAGGCATGCCAGCATAGAAGGAAGAAAAGGCGTGTGTATGTGGTTTTGAGAGAAGTTAAAAGGGAGTCGTTTGTTCTGATACTGTTGATCATTTCTGAATGCGAAAAAGGACACAAACTGAGAAAGACAAGTGAAGTCGTAGAAGGTTAGTAGAAAAGAAATACCGATAAAGGAATTTTACGATAAATGCTAGAACACAATGACGCTTACCCTCACCTCGACAAAGACTACTGACTATATTAATTCAGAGAAGCTTAAGCGGCTATTAAAATAATGGCCCTCTGTAACGGGCGTGCCGAGTGAGACACAGGAAATTGACTCATGAAACTCTTACCGTCCTCCTGGCCTCTAGACATTTTTAGATGGTGATTGTGATTCATACCATTGTGTTCTTAACAGCCTCGGCCCCAAATAAAAATTAAACTCAGTTCCCGATTGCACAACTAGCAGGAATTAGATGCTTCCCATGGGAAGTAGATGGGATATTCAGATCACAAGAACAACACCACCGGTGCACGGAACCCATCTCACGGTCAGATTGTGAGAACTACAGCGATACATACACGGTGTGCCCTCAAACTATAAGTAAACGTTACACTGGCTGCAAAATACAGAAAACCGAGACAGACGGCAACGCTTTGAATCACGATAGCTTATAGGTTAGAAACGATTCAGTGTTTTTTACTCAGTGAAGGCTCATGAGACCTACCTGCCTTCCGCTTACTCACCTTTCCTTTGGGGAAAACAACAACAACAACAACAACAACAAAAATTGGCCTGGACTGCCATCCAAGGTTACGGTCCGGCCCCATCCGCAATGGTCCACCATTACAGCAAGACAAAGGGAAACACTAAGAATTCCTAGGAGTGAGCCTTCCTAGTCCCGGGAGACCACATCATCGGTGCATCCTTCGGATCGACTTACGGCCCAAAGGGGGAAATGCGGACAAAGAAGGGGGCCACTTACTAAACCTGTCAAGCTCAGGAGAGGCCGGCGTGGCAGGCCCCACAAACTTAGAGACCGAACGTAACCGCACAGGAGGGTCTGAACATAAAAATTCCCGAATGAAAGCAAGTCACGGTGGGCAGTCACATCCTAGGCCTGAAGCTTCCTTGACAGACAAAGGTCACCCTTTGCCTTCAGTGAGCCCGTCTGTTATCTTTTGGCATCTAAGATAACATACCCTCGGAATGTCTGAGCGATCCTGTTTTCCAGACACCTCAGGGCACAGCCCACTGCACCGGTGCCCAAGACAACAGAACCCCCTCATCTTCGTCTTGTTCCCTGGATACCATCCTTACGTGCTGTAAACGTGAATTATTATCTACCCCGGTACCCACCCGTGCAAAAGAAGTAAGCGTCCCTCCGTTTTACTTCTTAATCCAGTCCCAGAGGTGTCCCCACTTGCTTTCTCCTGCCCCCTGACTCTGCCACCAACGGCTTTCGTGTACCAGGCCTTCTGCCTCCTCCGTGTATCCCAATTATATAAAATAAGCTGCAAAACTGCCCTTTTCTGGAGTATTTTCTCCAGCCCTTGAGACCGCTTCCTGGCAATGGTTGTCTGTCAGTGTGACTCAGATACACTCATTAACATTCTCCAAGGAGTCTGGAGGTTTGGATGTTTCTTAGGTGGACACCTAGGAACGCCAAACACCTCTCAAGAATGAGAGGTGGGATGTGAAGATCTGCAGCCTGGAGCAAAGCCTCCCGGTCCCGGGGATCACAGTCAAACACCAAAGGGAAGAGTAGGAGGCTGCGGAACAGGAAAGAGGTGAGGTGAGGCTCGGCCCGGGGCTGCTGTCAGGGAGCCCACGGGGTCTGTCACGCACACATCTGCTGGCTCTCCCTGGTTTCACGGGTGCTAGTCTGCGGCACCACAGAGGACAAAGGCATGTGGCCTCCGGTCACCAGACACGGTGCAAAGACCCGGTCAGAAGGAGCACGCGTGCCCCGGGGGCCACCTCCCACTCCTTGCGCAGGGCATGCTTGGGTGACAAGCCTCCATGCTGAGGCGGGGACAGAAAGCACACTCGGGCATACCCGCACAGGTGGCTCAGATCTTTAAAGAGAACGGCATCGTCACCCTTTCGTCTCTCCTTCTCACGTGAGTCAGCTGTCCAACGGGATGGACACGTGGGACCAGGACTGCCGTTGTCCAGATGCCCGGAGGCCACATTTTACCATCCTTCAGGAGAACGGTCGCGCCTTCGCGCGGCTCCCAAATTTCACATACGTCTACGGATTTCTGCACACACAGGGAGCCAGATGTGTTCTGTCTGCCTGCGGTGGGGAAGCACAATCACAACATCAGAGTTTCCAGTTCTGGCCATCTGGGGCTGCACCCTGACCCCACACTCATCCCCCCCCCCCCCGCCCCAGCCAGCAAAATGCTGTCCAAGCTCTCAGGAACGCAGACGCAAGGGGTGCTGCGAAGGGAAAGACAGCAACCAACCGGTGGGAAAGGTCATCCTGCCCCCTCTCTCTTCCCAGGCAGGCGGGTGTCCCAACGAGCTGTGGAAGGCCGGTCACCACACGGGGTCACTTAGACAGCCCTGTTTACCCAATCCATTCTGGCCAGTCCCCGCTGCTGCCCCTCCCGCTGTATTATCGGACGTGCCCACCTTGACTGAGACTTCCCAGCAGCCCCATTCTCCCCCACACCGTCTCCACCAGGGCTGCTCACACTTGCTTATCCCCTGTGACCTTACGAAGTCCCAGGGGGCTGGGAAGTAAATTCTGCCCCTCCCTCACCCTTGTCACCTCCACACACCACCCATCCTCTCCTAGGCAGAATCTCTCCCGGATTCCCGCTTGAGGAGGTGGAGGACTTTGCCTCCACGTGGACCATCGGCCCCACTCCCAACCTTTAACTTTATGACCTTCCACTCTGCGATGGTCTCCCCCACTCGCCCCCGCTACCGCCACCTGACATCTGCCCAGGCGGCTTTGACATCCGGCCCCCACGCTCTGCCCACCGACCCCGAACATCCCCTCACTCATAGACCACACACACACTCCCCACCAGCCCCACCTTCCCACCTCACCCCTCCCACCTGCCTGAATCCCTCAGGCTGCGAATGACTGTCATAGAGCGTCTGTTTGTGTCCCCCAAATCAATACTTCGAAGGGGGGGGGGAGATCCTCAGGATGGGATCGGTGCCCTCAGACAAGGAAGAAACCAGAACTGTCTCCCTACTGTAGCAGAACCCGGGGAGAAGGTGGCCATGTGCCAGCCAGGAAGAGGACCCTCCCCAGGAACCCACCATGCTGGCACCCCGATCTGTGAGAAATAAGTGTCCCTTGTGTGAGCCCTGGGGCCTGTGCTGTCTGTGATGGTGCGTGAGAGCGAGGCAGAGGGCTCCCCTTGCCGACGCCCTCCCTCTGAGCCCCGACGTCCCTCCACGGGCCTCTCAGCCCCACACCCTTTACACTCAGTACCCGGGATGCCCTGGCTGCCGGGGCACATAGACCAGGCCTTCTCTTTCTAGTGGAGTGCGTGCAGATACCTCCACGCCGCCCCCCCCCCCCGGTCTGGAGGAGAAGCACAGAGCTGCTACCGCAGGGACACCTCCCACCGCACTGGGGAAGCATCACAATGGCCTTGGAAAGTCTCCCCCAATCCCACATTCCAGGCCGGGGGACCTTGCCTGGCCTTATCACCCTGGGTCTCAGGGGTCTGTCCCCTCCCACCTATGTTTTTGGAGGCAAAGGGGCTGCTGGGGGGACCATGTGGTTAGGGACTTCCTAGCATGTCTCTCTGGCCATGAACCCAGGAACCCTTTACCTCTCTCTCTCTCTCTCTCTCTCTCTCTCTCTCTCTCCTCTATCTCTGGGCCTGGACCTCATGGGCACAGTTACACCTGAACACAGCCTTATGTCTGTCTTTCTGCAGAATTAATGTATGTGATTGGGACCCTGCGACCTGGGTTGGCGCCGAGGCGGAACTGTGAGCTCTGAGCCAGGAAGCCCTTCTTCTTGCCCATGGCCACCCCGCCCCACCCAGGAGGACTCCTCTTTTCACCTCAGCTTCTGGGAAACTCTGCATGGCTGGGAGTTGTGGGAGGCCTCAAGCTTCATTACTCAACTCGCATGAATTCAAGGCTAGGGCACACATTGTGAGGCTAACACGCAGCTCTGGCGAAGGACCGTGGACTATGGGGAATGGCCTTCTACCCCTAATTCAATGCACCGCTTTACTGTTTGCCTGGGAACACACCACCATGTAGTGGAACTGGCGGATGTTTGCTTTGTGTCTTGACCGGCCGCCATTGAGAGTATGTAAGCACCTTGACTGCTGAGTCGCTGTTGTTCAAGCAGGGTACCCTGAGAGGCCCAGAGAGAGTGGCAGTGCCCTGAGAACCCTGGCTGAGTCCAGGAAGTCTGGCTGTGCCCAGAGGGAGTGGCAGTGCCCTGAGAGGCCCTGGCTGAGTCCAGGAAGTCTGGCTGTGCCCAAAGGGAGTGGCACTGCCCTGAGAGGCATGACATGGGGTGACAGGTGTGTGGGGGTGGGGGTGGGGCGGGGAAGTCGTCTGTTCCTCGGTTTGTTTATTTTCTGGATAGAGCGAGAGAACTCTAAAAGAGGAGGTATTATTTATTCCGTGCAAGGTCTGGCAGGATGGAAGGTCGCAGGTCAGTCCGTGGACGGGAAGGAAACTCTGTGGGGGGAGGGAGGGAGGAGGGAGGAGGAGATGGGGTTGGGGCCGAGAAGGGAGGGGAGGCCAGGTCGACACATTCCAAAGGTCCTCGTTCAATGGCTTCATTCAAATGCAGAAAGCTCTCCGGTCCAGTCAGCGCCTCCGACCTGGCCTGGGGCTTCTTTCTCCCGCCGCCTTTGTTCAAACCTCCCCCACCCTTAGGCGGCCGCTTTCCAACCGCTAGGGAGGAAAAAATTGTTGGCGAAAACTCGCCCCACCGTCGCCCTGGGCCAACGACACCGTCTCCCTCTCCTCTTCCTGACCCGGGCCAACGCGCTCAACCCGTGGAGAATCACGGGCGGCGGCGGCGGGCGTGCGGGGGGGTGGGGTGGGGGTGGGGGCGAGTCCAGGGGGGGGGGGTCGCTAAACAGCCGACCTCGGAGTCTTATTAGAGTTCGTAGGCCAGACACCGGCCGGGAACGATGAGGGTCCCGGGGAGGTCCGGCTGTGACGGTTGCAGTCATTTCCCCGCCCACCCCGCCCCCCCCCCCGGCACCCCACCACCAGGGTTACGGGGCCAACAAGCACACCCTGCAGCAACACTCTGCTCCGGGTGTGGGTTTTTAGCGTTCAGATTCCCGCGACGGACGGAAGGAAGGAAGGAAGGAAGGAAGGAAGGAAGGAAGGAAGGAAGGACCTGTCTTCCCTCTGCCCGCCCGCTTCTTCCTACCGGTCTCACCCTAGGTACCCACTGGGTACCCACTGGCCATTTCGCGTGCCGCCTCCTCACCGTGAAAGAGAGGAAGGAGGGCGGACAGACGTGAAGGAACCCCACAGATGGCAGCTCTGTATGAAGGAGTGGGGGCGGGGCGGAGGGGAGGACAGGGGAGAAGCTCTCGCACCGGGCAAACCCTGACTCCGAGTGAGTGGGGAATCCCGTGATCATTTTAAAAACCTAACTGGACACACAGAGGAAAGGCCACGTGAGGACACGGGGAGAAGACGGGCATCTGTAAGCCAAGGACGGAGCCCTGGGCAGAAACCAACCGTGCCAAAACCTAGCACTCGAACTTTCAGCTTGCAGAACTGTCAGGCGATACATTTCTGTCGTTTAAACCACTCGGCCTATGGTATTTGTGATGGCGGCCCGAGCCAACTGATACATGGCAGAAGGGGTGGAACGCGGTGCCCAAGAAAATGTGCCTGTCACGTCTCCAACGTGCACGACTCCATAACTGACCCTCCCCTGTGCTGTCCTGTGCTGTGCTGTGCTGAGCTGAGCTGAGCTGTCCTGAGCTGTGCTGTGCTGTGCTGTGCTGTGCTGTGCTGTGCTGTGCTGTGCTGTCCTGTGCTGTCCTGAGCTGAGCTGTGCTGTGCTGTGCTGTGCTGTGCTGTGCTGTCCTGTGCTGTGCTGTGCTGTGCTGTGCTGTCCTGTGCTGTCCTGTGCTGTGCTGTGCTGTGCTGTCCTGTGCTGTGCTGTGCTGTGCTGTGCTGTGCTGTGCTGTCCTTAGCTGTGCTGTGCTGTGCTGTGCTGTGCTGTCCTGTGCTGTGCTGTGCTGTGCTGTGCTGTGCTGTGCTGTGCTGTGCTGTCCTGTGCTGTGCTGTGCTGTGCTGTCCTTAGCTGTGCTGTGCTGTGCTGTGCTGTCCTGTGCTGTGCTGTGCTGTCCTGTGCTGTGCTGTGCTGTGCTGTGCTGTCCTGTGCTGTGCTGTGCTGTGCTGTGCTGTGCTGTGCTGTCCTGTGCTGTGCTGTGCTGTGCTGTGCTGTGCTGTGCTGTCCTGTGCTGTGGTCGGTTTTGCTGTGGTGCTGAGCTGTGCTGTGCTGAGACGAGCTGTGCTGTGGTGCGCTGTGCTGTCCTGAGCTGTGCTGTGCTGTGGTGTGCTGTCCTGTGCTGTGCTGTACTGTGCTGTGCTGTGCTGTGCTGTGCTGTCCTGAGCTGTGCTGTGCTGTGCTGAGCTGAGCTGAGCTGAGCTGAGCTGAGCTGTGCTGTGCTGTGCTGAGATGAGCTGTGCTGTGCTGTGCTCTGCTGAGCTGAGCTGTGCTGAACTGAGCTGTGCTGTGCTGTCCTTAGCTGTGCTGTGCTGTGCTGTCCTGTGCTGTGCTGTGCTGTGCTGTGCTGTGCTGTGCTGTGCTGTGCTGTCCTGTGCTGTGCTGTGCTGTGCTGTGCTGTGCTGTGCTGTGCTGTCCTGTGCTGTGGTCGGTTTTGCTGTGGTGCTGAGCTGTGCTGTGCTGAGACGAGCTGTGCTG
This sequence comes from Rhinolophus sinicus, assembly GCF_036562045.2. NCBI lineage: Eukaryota > Metazoa > Chordata > Mammalia > Chiroptera > Rhinolophidae > Rhinolophus > Rhinolophus sinicus. The sequence continues at coordinate 50,769,104 of NC_133764.1, read as the reverse complement.
TGGTGCGCTGTGCTGTCCTGAGCTGTGCTGTGCTGTGCTGTGCTGTGCTGTGCTGTGCTGTCCTGTGCTGTGCTGTGCTGTGCTGTGCTGTGCTGTGCTGTGCTGTGCTGTCCTGAGCTGTGCTGTGCTGTGCTGAGCTGAGCTGAGCTGAGCTGAGCTGAGCTGAGCTGAGCTGTGCTGTGCTGTGCTGTGCTGTGCTGTGCTGTGCTGAGATGAGCTGTGCTGTGCTGTGCTCTGCTGAGCTGAGCTGTGCTGAACTGAGCTGTGCTGTGCTGTCCTTAGCTGTGCTGTGCTGTGCTGTGCTGTGCTGTCCTGTGCTGTGCTGTGCTGTGCTGTGCTGTGCTGTGCTGTGCTGTGCTGTCCTGTGCTGTGCTGTGCTGTGCTGTCCTTAGCTGTGCTGTGCTGTGCTGTGCTGTCCTGTGCTGTGCTGTGCTGTCCTGTGCTGTGCTGTGCTGTGCTGTGCTGTGCTGTGCTGTCCTGTGCTGTGCTGTCCTGTGCTGTCCTGTGCTGTGCTGTGCTGTGCTGTGCTGTCCTGTGCTGTGCTGTGCTGTGCTGTGCTGTGCTGTCCTGTGCTGTGCTGTGCTGTGCTGTCCTGTGCTGTGCTGTGCTGTGCTGTGCTGTGCTGTCCTTAGCTGTGCTGTGCTGTGCTGTGCTGTGCTGTCCTGTGCTGTGCTGTGCTGTGCTGTGCTGTGCTGTGCTGTGCTGTCCTGTGCTGTGCTGTGCTGTGCTGTCCTTAGCTGTGCTGTGCTGTGCTGTGCTGTCCTGTGCTGTGCTGTGCTGTCCTGTGCTGTGCTGTGCTGTGCTGTGCTGTCCTGTGCTGTGCTGTGCTGTGCTGTGCTGTGCTGTGCTGTCCTGTGCTGTGCTGTGCTGTGCTGTGCTGTGCTGTGCTGTCCTGTGCTGTGGTCGGTTTTGCTGTGGTGCTGAGCTGTGCTGTGCTGAGACGAGCTGTGCTGTGGTGCGCTGTGCTGTCCTGAGCTGTGCTGTGCTGTGCTGTGCTGTCCTGTGCTGTGCTGTACTGTGCTGTGCTGTGCTGTGCTGTGCTGTCCTGAGCTGTGCTGTGCTGTGCTGAGCTGAGCTGAGCTGAGCTGAGCTGAGCTGTGCTGTGCTGTGCTGAGATGAGCTGTGCTGTGCTGTGCTCTGCTGAGCTGAGCTGTGCTGAACTGAGCTGTGCTGTGCTGTCCTTAGCTGTGCTGTGCTGTGCTGTCCTGTGCTGTGCTGTGCTGTGCTGTGCTGTGCTGTGCTGTGCTGTCCTGTGCTGTGCTGTGCTGTGCTGTGCTGTGCTATGCTGTGCTGTCCTGTGCTGTGGTCGGTTTTGCTGTGGTGCTGAGCTGTGCTGTGCTGAGACGAGCTGTGCTGTGGTGCGCTGTGCTGTCCTGAGCTGTGCTGTGCTGTGCTGTGCTGTGCTGTGCTGTCCTGTGCTGTGCTGTGCTGTGCTGTGCTGTGCTGTGCTGTCCTGAGCTGTGCTGTGCTGTGCTGAGCTGAGCTGAGCTGAGCTGAGCTGAGCTGAGCTGTGCTGTGCTGTGCTGTGCTGTGCTGTGCTGTGCTGAGATGAGCTGTGCTGTGCTGTGCTCTGCTGAGCTGAGCTGTGCTGAACTGAGCTGTGCTGTGCTGTCCTTAGCTGTGCTGTGCTGTGCTGTGCTGTGCTGTCCTGTGCTGTGCTGTGCTGTGCTGTGCTGTGCTGTGCTGTGCTGTGCTGTGCTGTCCTGTGCTGTGCTGTGCTGTGCTGTCCTTAGCTGTGCTGTGCTGTGCTGTGCTGTCCTGTGCTGTGCTGTGCTGTCCTGTGCTGTGCTGTGCTGTGCTGTGCTGTGCTGTGCTGTCCTGTGCTGTGCTGTGCTGTGCTGTGCTGTCCTGTGCTGTGCTGTGCTGTGCTGTGCTGTGCTGTGCTGTCCTGTGCTGTGGTCGGTTTTGCTGTGGTGCTGAGCTGTGCTGTGCTGAGACGAGCTGTGCTGTGGTGCGCTGTGCTGTCCTGAGCTGTGCTGTGCTGTGCTGTGCTGTCCTGTGCTGTGCTGTACTGTGCTGTGCTGTGCTGTGCTGTGCTGTCCTGAGCTGTGCTGTGCTGTGCTGAGCTGAGCTGAGCTGAGCTGAGCTGAGCTGAGCTGTGCTGTGCTGTGCTGAGATGAGCTGTGCTGTGCTGTGCTCTGCTGAGCTGAGCTGTGCTGAACTGAGCTGTGCTGTGCTGTCCTTAGCTGTGCTGTGCTGTGCTGTGCTGTGCTGTCCTGTGCTGTGCTGTGCTGTGCTGTGCTGTGCTGTCCTGTGCTGTGCTGTGCTGTGCTGTGCTGTGCTGTGCTGTGCTGTCCTGTGCTGTGGTCGGTTTTGCTGTGGTGCTGAGCTGTGCTGTGCTGAGACGAGCTGTGCTGTGGTGCGCTGTGCTGTCCTGAGCTGTGCTGTGCTGTGCTGTGCTGTGCTGTGCTGTCCTGTGCTGTGCTGTGCTGTGCTGTGCTGTGCTGTGCTGTGCTGTGCTGTCCTGAGCTGTGCTGTGCTGTGCTGAGCTGAGCTGAGCTGAGCTGAGCTGAGCTGTGCTGTGCTGTGCTGTGCTGTGCTGTGCTGAGATGAGCTGTGCTGTGCTGTGCTCTGCTGAGCTGAGCTGTGCTGAACTGAGCTGTGCTGTGCTGTCCTTAGCTGTGCTGTGCTGTGCTGTGCTGTGCTGTCCTGTGCTGTGCTGTGCTGTGCTGTGCTGTGCTGTGCTGTGCTGTGCTGTCCTGTGCTGTGCTGTGCTGTGCTGTCCTTAGCTGTGCTGTGCTGTGCTGTGCTGTCCTGTGCTGTGCTGTGCTGTCCTGTGCTGTGCCGTGCCGTGCCGTGCCGTGCCGTGCCGTGCCGTGCTGTGCTGTGCTGTGCTGTGCTGTGCTGTGCTGTCCTGTGCTGTGCTGTGCTGTGCTGTGCTGTGCTGTCCTGTGCTGTGGTCGGTTTTGCTGTGGTGCTGAGCTGTGCTGTGCTGAGACGAGCTGTGCTGTGGTGCGCTGTGCTGTCCTGAGCTGTGCTGTGCTGTGCTGTGCTGTCCTGTGCTGTGCTGTACTGTGCTGTGCTGTGCTGTGCTGTGCTGTGCTGTCCTGAGCTGTGCTGTGCTGTGCTGAGCTGAGCTGAGCTGAGCTGAGCTGAGCTGTGCTGTGCTGAGATGAGCTGTGCTGTGCTGTGCTCTGCTGAGCTGAGCTGTGCTGAACTGAGCTGTGCTGTGCTGTCCTTAGCTGTGCTGTGCTGTGCTGTGCTGTGCTGTCCTGTGCTGTGCTGTGCTGTGCTGTGCTGTGCTGTCCTGTGCTGTGCTGTGCTGTGCTGTGCTGTGCTGTGCTGTCCTGTGCTGTGGTCGGTTTTGCTGTGGTGCTGAGCTGTGCTGTGCTGAGACGAGCTGTGCTGTGGTGCACTGTGCTGTCCTGAGCTGTGCTGTGCTGTGCTGTGCTGTGCTGTGCTGTCCTGTGCTGTGCTGTGCTGTGCTGTGCTGTGCTGTGCTGTCCTGAGCTGTGCTGTGCTGTGCTGAGCTGAGCTGAGCTGAGCTGAGCTGAGCTGAGCTGTGCTGTGCTGTGCTGTGCTGTGCTGTGCTGAGATGTGCTGTGCTGTGCTGAGCTGAGCTGAGCTGTGCTGTGCTGTGCTGTGCTGTGCTGTGCTGTGCTGTGCTGTGCTGTGCTGTGCTGTGCTGTCCTGTTGTGCTGTGCTGTGCTGTGCTGTGCTGTGCTGTCCTGAGCTGTGCTGTGCTGTGCTGAGCTGAGCTGAGCTGAGCTGAGCTGAGCTGTGCTGTGCTGTGCTGTGCTGAGATGAGCTGTGCTGTGCTGTGGTCTGCTGAGCTGAGCTGTGCTGAACTGAGCTGTGCTGTGCTGTCCTTAGCTGTGCTGTGCTGTGCTGAGATGAGCTGTGCTGTGCTGTGCTCTGCTGAGCTGAGCTGTGCTGTGCTGTGCTCTGCTGAGCTGAGCTGTGCTGTGCTGTGCTGTGCTGTGCTGTGCTGTGCTGTGCTGTCCTGTCCTGTCCTGTGCTGTGCTGTGCTGTCCTGTGCTGTGGTCAGTTTTGCTGTGGTGCTGAGCTGTGCTGTGCTGAGACGAGCTGTGCTGTGGTGCGCTGTGCTGTCCTGAGCTGTGCTGTGCTGTGCTGTGCTGTGGTCAGTTTTGCTGTGGTGCTGAGCTGTGCTGTGCTGAGACGAGCTGTGCTGTGGTGCGCTGTGCTGTCCTGAGCTGTGCTGTGCTGTGCTGTGCTGTGCTGTGCTATCCTGAGCTGTGCTGTGCTGAGGTGTGCTGTGCTGTGCTGTGCTGTGCTGTGCTGTGCTGAGCTGAGCTGAGCTGAGCTGTGCTGTGCTGTGCTGAGATGAGCTGTGCTGTGCTGTGCTCTGCTGAGCTGAGCTGTGCTGAACTGAGCTGTGCTGTGCTGAGCTGTGCTGTGCTGAGCTGTGCTCTGAGACCCACCAACAGCTCTGGGCGGCCTGCCTTCTCCCCACAGCCAGCCAGGCCACTGTGGCTTGGGGGTTCTCTGCCCGCTTGGCCGGGAGTGAAGCGCACCGTGGCGTTAGACTGTCCCTGCCACACTTCTCTGCCGCACAGGGTCAGGCCCGCTCCGTGGATATGCCAGCTCCCCATCCTCCTCTGGCTCGCACTCCATCTTTCTCTCCCCAGTGTTTTCCCTAGAACGTGCTCTTGCACACCCAATCGTCTCTCAGTACCTGCTTCTTAGAATAGCTGAACTGTTTATTAAGTGGGAGCTCGCTCCCTCCCTCCCTCCCTCCCCACCCCCCATTTCACAGATGAGGAAATGGAAGCCCACTTTACAGAATGCTATCTGAGCCACATCCCAGCCTGTTTGCTCCCGCCAAGATGAGCCGCATTTCTGCATGCAGGTTCTGTGCGTTCGAACTGTATTTCCCGATTAATATCGTGACAGATACCTTCCTGACTGTTCCTTTGAGAACGTACTTTCATAGAATGCATTCATGTCCCCCTTCTACAATGTATTCTCTCCTTGGCACTCATCGCTATCCGACGTCCTGTGACGTTTTACTTATTTCTCTTGTTTATTGTCCGATCCATAACTGCTGCGTCAAGAAGTGAAGAACCTCAAATTTTGCCATCCTCCTTACTGCCAACGTCGGACAGCAGAAGTCAGTGAAGCTGTCTCCCAACTTGGCATTTATCTCGTTGCATCACTAAGTGCTCGTGAACTTGTCCGTCAGCTTTTCTACATCAGGAAGCCCCACGAGGGCAGTTTAGAATGCATGAGTGAGTGACTGGGCGTGCTGGACTTCTCCTTTCACCCATGTTGTGTTTGGATGGATGGGTGGGACAAGAAAGCCTTACACTCCTAATAGCTAATTTCGGAGAGGTGGTAGCAGTTGTCCGGATGGGAAGAGATCTGGATTTTTTTCAGTGATCCAGGCAGCAGATGACCGAGGCAGAGTTCACACTGCAACGTAATGAGTGTGAGTCAGAACCAAGGTAGAAACATGTCTGCAGGGTGGCAATTATCCAGGAAGGAGGTGTAGGGAGCCGGAGCATTAAGGGTTAAGAAAATGTAACTTCAAGCAGAGTTTGGGAGGATCGCTAAGGGGAACTCCGATAAGCATAAAGAACAAACAGACACCTGCTACCCTGGGAATGGGAAAATATCTAAAGGTCTAAGAACAGTCAGGGCCAAACTTTGAGAAAACATAACTAATCTGTACTTGCTGCCTCAGCCGCTTTATGTAACCTTCTTGTTTCTGTGTGTATAAAAGAAAGCTGAAAAATAAAGTAGGCGCTGCAGTCTAATTAGAACTGCTCGCCCCCGATCCCATCTTTGTCTCTTGTCTATTTTCTTGTCAATCCTCACTCCCCACTTCAGGGACCGTTCGTCTCGCCGGCAGGCTCCGACAAGTGGCGCCCGAACAGGGACCCGAATACTGGGGAATCAGTGAAGGACACCGCTTGCAAATGAGACGCGTCAAATAAGGTTGGCGAAAGCGGTGAGATACCATAGTCGGGAGTAAAATAAAATGGGACAGGGGAACAGTAAAAGGCTGTTTACCCACATATTAAGGAGCATGCTAAAAACTAGAGGAATTAAAACCAGTGAAGCACGTTGCTTCGATTCTTAGAGTTTGTAGTACAAATATGTCCCTGGTTCCCAGAAGAAGGGACTTTAAACTTAGAAACTTGGGAAAAGGTAAGAGAGCATTTGCAGGGATATTATGATGCTCATGGACCCTCTGAAGTACCAGTAGACACTTTTTCCTTATGGAATTTGGTTAGGGATGTGATCGATCCTAGACATAAAGGAATCAGATACTCTAAAATGACCAACCCAAACTGGATCCCCTTGGAAGCAGAGGTGCAAAGATTACAAGCTGCACTCACTTCCCTCTCTGTTCAAATGCAGTTAGTTCAGGCTCGACAGACTGGGCCTTTATTAGAAGCTCAATCAGAATAGAAGCCTAGGTTACAATGAAGCTCTCCTCCAAGTGTAGTTGCAGGGCTAGATCCACTGCCCGAGGCCCCTATCAACAGAAAAAGATTCAAGCCGCCAAGCTGCTAGTACAGGAGCAAGTTAAAAGGGACACATTGCTTCCTCCAATTCTCCCTGGAATTCTCCCATTTTTGTTATTAAGAAAAAATCTGGTAGATAGAGATTATGACAAGATTTACAAAAAGTTAATAAAACCATGAAATTAATGGGAGCCTTACAGACAGGCTTGCCCTGTCCTGCAGCCACACCAAAAAACACATATAAAATTGTTTTGGACTGAAAAGATTGTTTTTATACTATACCTTTAAATCCTGATGACTGCCCTAGATTTGCTTTCAGTGTTCCTTCTGTTAATTTACAAAAAGCCTTTAAGAGATATCATTGGCTAGTGCTACCTCAGAGAATGGCTAGTAGCCCTACATTGTGTCAAAAATTTGTATCAGCTGCAATAGAACCTACCCAAAGGACATTTTCAGATATTTACATCATCCACTACACGGATGACATACTTCTTGCCCACTCTTGTGAACCAAAGTTGCTTGCTGCTTTTGCTCATTTACAAAAAAGCTCCACAATTATGGGCTAGTTATAGCCCCCTTCAAATAAATTCAGCAAGTGCCTCCTTACTCTTATCTGGGATATTGTTTAATGCCTCAGGCCATTGTGCCTCAAAAATACAAATCCGCGAGATTGTTTAAAAACGTTAAATGATTTCCAAAAGCTACTGGGAGACATTAACTGGATTAGACCTCAGTTGCAGTTGACAACCGTGAATTACAACCTTTGTTTAAAATATTACGTGGGAAAGCTGATCCTACTTCTCCCGCGAGATAACACGGGAAGAGGCTTTGCTTGTATTTCTCCAGGTCCGGAAAAAAAAACCTTTGTGAATTCCTGGTCGGTGTTAAACCATACCGTGAACGACAGCCCACAGAAAAAGAGACATCTATAGATACCCATCCACGCCCCTAGGGTGTGGGAAAGCTCACTTTCCGCAGCTGCAGAAGGACTTTCCACTTCAGACCCTGTTAAATGGATAAAGACTTTGGGTAGAGGGTTTGCTGGGGATATTGCTGTTCTGTTTATTGTTCTGTTTGTTTTACATAGTCCTCAGATGTGGACAAATAGCCCTCCAACGGGCTGTAAATGAAACAACTGCACGTTCTGTGTTTCTCATGCTTCAAAAACAAAAAGGGGAGATGTAGTCACACAACAGCCTAGCCGACTGTCCCCCCATGTCTTTCCTTAAGGAAAGAAGAGTCTGTAAGACTGTGCCTTTCTGGGACTCTGTTCCATTCTTGTGTTTACACCTTATGTCTCTCTGTCTGGTCCCCCAAAAGATGGTTTGCAGCCAAAGACGGGTAAGATATCTCACGGGAGATACAACCTAAGCCAGGCGGAACCGAGTGGGGACCCCCAATGAGCTGCCTTAGAAGACCCAAAAAGGAGCCTTTCCTCCCCTTCCCCCTGCCTGGCAAAAGCCACTGCTGTCTCTGGCTTTCCTCTCTCACCTGATTGTGAGAGAAGTCATGAGGGCAATGAAGATCAGTTCTCTCCACTTATCTCAACAGAGCTGTTACAATATGAGTGACTTGACCCTGAGAAGGTAAGACATCATGGGACTTTATGCTTCGGCTGTTAACAGACAAAGGGTGATTGGAGTAAACATTTTTCTGCTATGAGGTATGAGTCTCACAGACCGTGTAAGAAAAAATGTTACTCTTGATCTTATCCAGTTTCATAAAGAGGTCTTGACACTGCAAGAGGCCTCTCCTTTAAATACAGGTATAGCTGATACTCTCAACAAACTTGTCTCTAGTTTTCACAATGTATTTCCATCATACTCTTCAATGCTTCAAATTATGGCCCCCCCTTGTAATTCCACTTGTTGTGATCCTCCTGATACTGTGTTTCCTCCCCTGCATCGCAAAAGCTGTGATGGGGACAGTCACAGATATTTATGGAGAAATTCACAAAATAAGGCTCCACATGGCTAATAAACCAAAAGCCACTGCCCCTGTCTAACCCCAAAGGAGATCGGTAGCCAATGACGGGTAATGATCAGTAAGCGTTTTTACAACCTAAGACAGGAGTCGATCGCTTTGATGATCGATATCCAATGACGGGTAAGTGAGAATGTCTGTACTGACTACCTAAGCCAGACACGATCTCAAAAATAAAAAAGGGGGATATGTAGGGAATTGGAGCATTAAGGGTTAAGAAAATGTAACTTCAAGCAGAATTTGGGAGGATCGCTAAGGGGAACTCCGATAAGCATAAAGAACAAACAGACACCTGCTACCCTGGGAATGGGAAAATATCTAAAGGTCTAAGAACAGTCAGGGCCAAACTTTGAGAAAACATAACTAATCTGTACTTGCTGCCTCAGCCGCTTTATGTAACCTTCTTGTTTCTGTGTGTATAAAAGAAAGCTGAAAAATAAAGTAGGGGCAGCAGTCTAGTCAGAACTGCTCGCCCTCCCGATCCCATCTTTGTCTCTTGTCCAATTTTTCCTCAATCCTCACTCCCCACTTCAGGAACCGTTCGTCTGGCCGGCAGGCTCCGACAAGGAGGGAGGGAGGACAGGGAGGGAGGACAGGGAGGGAGGACAGGGAGGGAGGACAGGAAGGAAGGAAGGAAGGAAGGAAGGAAGGAAGGAAGGAAGGAAGGAAGGAAGGAGATCCTGGAAGGCCTCACAAGCACAGCCCTGCCCAGAGAAAGAAGAGGTGAGGCCGAGAGTTGATGATTTTGATAGCGAGGCCCTCGTGCTGACAGAAGAGTCCTGGAGGTTGGGAGCTGGGAGCTGAGAGCTGAGGTTAAGTTGGAAGGGGAGGAGGCCAGTTCATCTTCGGGACCTCTCGAGCTCCTCAAAGAACAGCGCTCAGACTTGTACCCGGGAGGTTCCTTGAGGTACGAAGGGAAGCCCGGGCTGAAGGTGACATGGGTGGAGGTGCTGGGGCAGAGGCCCACCGTGCTTACTGCAGGCGGGTGCCATAAAGGAGACCAAGCCCCCTTGACTCGTGGGTGTGCATGACAGCAGGACCGGGGCTGGGAAGGAACCCCTCCCTTCCCGCTCCGCCACGGGTCCCCACTTCCTCCTGCTCGAGGGAAAAGGGCCCGGTTTACTGCACGGTGGCGTCTGGGCGTCTGTCCCAAACGTTACCGAGCAACTCGGCTCGGGCCGGCCGCAGGCGCTCAGCGACACATTGACTTTTTGAAGTCAAAGGATGACAAAGTTTGCGGTCTTGGCTTTCAGTGAACTCCTGCAGCAGCACCGAGGTGATGTGGAAACGACCGGCCAACTAAAGCTGTATAGCTTCCCGAATGGTTTCAGCAGCTCACTTTAAGATATCAAAGAGATCGCATTGGAGTCTTGGGCGTTCAGGCTTAAATACGCGTTTGGGTGGGGGGATTTAAGGGGCACGGAAGTAAATTAGATAGTCACGCATTCACGGTATCCAGTGCCGGTCAGGTAGGGTATCCCGAGAGATGTAAAAGCCAGCGGTCCGCCTTCAAGGAAGAACACGTGAAAAGAGCAGCCAAAGGAAAGTACCTTTCCAAGATTCTTAGAGCCGTGACGCAGTTGGTTAGATCAGCTCTGTCCAGCACAGCAGCTACCGGCCACACGAGGTTGTGGAGCCCTTGAAGTGTGCCTAGACCGAAAGGAGATGGGCTGTAGTGGTAACGGACAGACTGCGTTCTGAAGGTTTAGCGTTAAGAGAAGAGTGCAAGATAACCTCGCGAATAACTTCAAATATGATTTTATGTCCACATGATAATAATTTGGTTACACTGGGCTAAATAAACTATAACACCGAAATGAAAAAAAAAAAAAAAAAAAAAAAAAAAGAATGAATGAATGAATGAATGAATGAATCAATCAATCAATCAATCATCAAAAGCTAACTAACAGAGTTCAGGAGACCGGACTTCCGAACGTTCACGAGTTTCCGTGAGCCACGGTGATTCTTTGAGCCAAAGTGACCGTGAAGGCCGGGAAGGAAAACCTCAACGGATTCGGAAAGCGCTCCGGGGAACGGCAGTCCCTTCCCTCCTCGGCTTCCTTTTCTCCATCGCGATCAACGGGGGCGGGCGGGGAACGGAAGGAGGGTCACGTGAGGTCCACCCGCGGGGAGATCTCGGGAACGGATGATAAAAAGCAAAACAGAGAGACACGTACTTCTTTTAGACGCGCGAACACGCGACAGGGAATCGAACGCGTACCACCGGGCACGGAGATGGTGTTCGGGAAACGAGATCGCAAGGAGAGGTTCCCAGGCCTCCCGGGTCCGGGTGCGTCGGGTCGCGCCCCGAGGGCATCCGGAAAAAGGATGACTCTGACATTCCAAGGGCGTGTGTATGTACGTCGTCTCCAAAAGACAATAGACGGGCAGGCTCCCTTCGGGTACAGATCGACCTCTGTCAAGGAAGCCACAGGCCAAAGGTTTGACGGCCGGCCAGCCACGACCCACCCTCTTTCAGTCAGGAGGTTTCACGTTCGGACCGTCCCGTGCGTTTCATCTCGGCCCTCCGATTCCGTAGAGGCTGACAGGCCGCCGTCCCCTCCCCCACCCCCGCCCCGGGCTTTTCAGGTTTAGTCTGCGGCCCCTTCGTGTGTCCTCCACAAGGACGTGAAGGGACCCCATGCCAGCGAACCGTACACTCAGAAACGGTTAAAACGATCAATGAATGATAGGCGGTGTCTGGTTTTACCACCCTTGGCGCGCGCGCACGCACGCGCGCACACACACCAAAGCACCGTCTCCCGAATCGGAGTCAGGAGCTGCTCCCTGCGCCTGTCACAGGGGTCATCTGCAGTGTGAAAAGCCAGGGTTCGGCCAAAGGGAATATTTTCTTCCTGTCGGGGCGAATGAAGGTCATTCCTCCGTGACAGTAGGCGAGGCGCTGCCGTTCCAAAGGCGAGGCAGGCGGGCGAGCTCTAGCATCTAAAAGCCCTTCACAGCATCGACACTTTGAATCAGGTGTGACTTTTGAGTCGCCTTACTTCTCCATTCACTCACTTCTTCGGTGGTGGGGTTCGGGGACGGGAGGGAGGGAGGGAGGGAGGGAGGGAGGGAGGGAGGGAGGGAGGAGAGAGCAGAGACGGCTAAGGAGGAGCTAGTCAGTTAATGACACTGGCCATGGGTATTGTTCTGAAAAGTTATTTGTTTTTGTCTTTCCCCACCGCCTTCTTCGGCACACACACACACACACACACACACACACACACACACACTCACTCACTCGGATTCAAGCCGTTGTTTCTCAACCTAGTCGTGTAGGACACATCTCTGCCCCTGCCCCGCCCCCCCGCATAGGACAGACTCAAATCGAAGTGTGTGGTGGCGGTGGTGGTGGTGGTGGAGGAACGAGAAAGCTTTCTGGTGCCCAGAGTGGGGGTGCGGGTTTGGGGGTGGGTGGGGATTTCCGTTCAAAATAGAAGTAGTTGCCGGGGAAGCTGGAGGAGGGACGGCTGACTAGAAGAGGGGCGTTCTACGTATTCGATGGGGGGCGGGGGGGAGAGGAATGTTTTCTGTCACTCCCCCGTCGCTCAGGAACTCTAGTCGGGGGGGGGGGGGGGGGAGGGCGCGGCAACGGGGTGGGGCGTCGTCTGTTGTGGGGGGAGGCGGGGAGGTGGGAAAAAAGAAAACGAGGAAAAGAACAATCGAACAAACAAACAAAAAACGAGCGAGGCTGCCAGTTCGGTCCAGACCCTCGCTTTCCGGGGCCGGTCGTCCCAGGGGCGCGCTTCGGGCTTTCGGGCGGAGAGCCCCTCTGTCGTTCTCTTCGGTCCACCGGAGAAATAAACACCCTTCGTGGCCAGAGGAGAGACTTTCCGTGTGGTGCGGACAACGGCGAACGACGGTCACGGGGATAGTTCATCACATAGGTACACGTAGGCCCTTCTCGGTGTGATCCATAAACGGTGGCGTATTTCGTGCTAACGATTGTCAGTCACCGCTGTTCCGAGTACCATCCACACCTCCCTGTAAACCGCGCCCCGCTCCCGGACGCGCGCAGGCTGCGCACCCGCCTCCCGCCACCCCTCTCCCGCGCCCCACGCCCTTCTTCCGGCCATGCGCGGCCCCGGCCCCGCCCCCACACCCACCTCGGCCCCGCCCCCACACCCACCCACCCACCTCGGCCCCGCTCCTCTCGGTCGACCTCACCGGGAGGGAGGCCAGAAAAGATCGCCCGGCCCCCAAGTCGGCTGGCGCCCGACTCCCAGCACCACGGTCGCAGGGCAGGACGACGGATCAGTGATCTCCGGGACGGACGGGACGACCGACCGACCGACCGACCGACCGACCGACAGGGGAGTTCGGCCTCGTCCCGATGCGGCGCGGGACCCGCGTTTCAGGGCCGGGGCGCAGCGGGCGGGGGATGCCCCCGTAGCGGAAGCGACCCGGCCTTGGGAACCTTTCTCTCCGAACGCCCCTGAGACGGGGACGTTTGCCGCGCGTCGACGGACGGCCTACCCCGCGCTCCACCTTCGCCGGTTGAGGCCTCCAGGGCGGCCCGGGAGATCGTCTCATCCCCGAGGCGCCCGCCCGGTCCCAGCGACTCCGGTGCGGATTCAGCCATTTCCACGGACGGAAACACGTCCCTCCGCCCTCATCATCATCGGGAGTCCATCCGTCGCGCACCCTTTGCGAGGGGACGGGGACATTTCACTCGGGTCGCTCGGTTTCGGGGCGACGCCGCCGCCGTCAAATGTAGACGAGTCATAAAAACGGTGAGCGTGGGAGGAGCGGGGTTGTCACTGTGTGAGGGATACAGATGGTAAATGTGTATTATATTGATTCGTGTACCTGAAGCTAATTTTAAATATGTCTTAAAAAAAAATGTTAAAGAAAAATGTTTAAAAAAACCACCACCACCACCACCACCAGCAGCAGCAGCAGCAGCAGCAGCAGCAGCAGCAGCAGCAGCAGCACGAAAGAAAAAAACGTGAGCGTGGCGGGGTTTAAGTTTCACAGGCAGACAGGTACATATTTATCGTGTCCCAGGCTGTGTATGGAAAAGCAAAAAAAAAATTAAAAAAATTAAAAAAAAGCAGTGACGCGGGCGTGGGGTGGGTGAAAAGAAAAAACCCAGGGAAAGATCACGTCCATGCGGACGGGAGGAGGTGGAGAGGGCGAGGGCGAGGGCGAGGGCGAGGGCGAGGGCGAGGGCGAGGGCGAGGGCGAGGGCGAGGGCGAGGGCGAGGGCGAGGGCGAAGGGAACGACGGGTGGACGGAAAGGGGTACGGGGACGGAAGAGAGCTCTGGTCGACCGGCGCGGGGGCCGGGAACGCGGGCCGGCTGCAGGGACGGAGAACGCGAGGGCCACAAGGGGGAGAGAGACAAGGGAACACAGGGACAGGGCGAGGGCGAGAGAGAGATATCTGGTCGACCCGCGCGGAGGTCGGAGGGCGAGGGACAGAGGGTGAGGAGGGGGCCGGGGCCGGACAGAGGGCGAGGGCGGTAGAGAAAGACATCTGGTCGACCCGCGCGGAGGTCGGAGGGAGGGGACCGAGGGAGAGAGGGCATGGGCACGGGCGTCGGCGAGCCTGGGGACCGTGCCGGACAGAGGGAGAAGGCGATAGACAAAGACATCTGGTCGACCCGCGCGGAGGTCGGAGGGAGAACGAGGGGACGAGGGGACGGGGGGACGGGGGACGGGGAGACGGGGGACGGGGACGGGGGGACGGGGACGGGGGGGACGGGGGACGGGGGGACGGGGGACGGGGACGGGGACGGGGACGGGGAGACGGGGGACGGGGACGGGGACGGGGGACGGGGACGGGGGACGGGGACGGGGGACGGGGACGGGGACGGGGGACGGGGAGACGGGGACGGGGACGGGGACGGGGACGGGGACGGGGAGACGGGGAGACGGGGAGACGGGGGACGGGGGACGGGGACGGGGGACGGGGACGGGGGGACGGGGACGGGGGACGGGGAC
>NC_133764.1:50742246-50744746 GCF_036562045.2 Rhinolophus sinicus | reverse complement strand
CCACCCCGGGCCGGCCCTGCGGGCGGCGCGCGGAGCGGGGGAGCAGGGCACCGGGCGGTCGCGTCGAGGGCCGAGGCCGGCGTCGAGCCCCGGGCCCTGTCCGGGGTCGGCGCGGCCCCGGCGGCCACGACGGCCGGTTGGGCCCCGGCGCCTGCTCGGCGCGCACGTCCGCGCGGGGCCGCGCAGACGGGGTCGTCGGCAACCTCGCCTGCACGCAACGCCGCCGACTGGCGGCGGGCGGCGGCGGACACGGAGGGGGAGCCGCGGCGGGCCTGGGGAGGCGATGCGCACCGGGGCGCGGAGCCCCTGAGTCGGCAAACACGGACGGAGAAGAGAGAGCGACGGAGGAGGCGGCCGGGGGCCCTGAGGCGGCGGCGGGAACGGAGACGCGAGGCTCCCCGCGAAGCGCTCCGGGCGCCGGAAAGCAGGCGTCGGTTGCGAGTCGGGCCACCGGGAACGCACGCGTGGTCTCACCGCCGGGCAACGAAGGCGGTCCCGCGGCACCCGGGGGGCCGACTGGCTCCGTCTCCCCCCTCAAAGACACACCGCACCTCGCGGGGAAGCTCGGGGCCCGCCGCCGCCGCCGCCGCGGACCCCGCCGACCTCGCCACGCCTCACACGCGCGCGCGCGCCCACCCAACCCCGCCGCGTCACCGGGCCCCGAGGGACGCCCCGCCGTGGGGAGCCGCCGTCCGCCCCCGATGTAAGGGGCGGGGGCGACACCCGCGCGGCGAGAGGCCGGCCTCGGTAAGCTCCCGGACGCGAAGGGGTGAATCGGCAGCGGCGGCGAGGAGGCAAGGGGCGAGGACGGGCGGTGGCTCGCCTCGCGGCGGACCGCCCGCCCGCTCCCAAGATCCAACTACGAGCTTTTTAACTGCAGCAACTTTAATATACGCTATTGGAGCTGGAATTACCGCGGCTGCTGGCACCAGACTTGCCCTCCAATGGATCCTCGTTAAAGGATTTAAAGTGGACTCATTCCAATTACAGGGCCTCGAAAGAGTCCTGTATTGTTATTTTCGTCACTACCTCCCGAGTCGGGAGTGGGTAATTTGCGCGCCTGCTGCCTTCCTTGGATGTGGTAGCCGTTTCTCAGGCTCCCTCTCCGGAATCGAACCCTGATTCCCCGTCACCCGTGGTCACCATGGTAGGCACGGCGACTACCATCGAAAGTTGATAGGGCAGACGTTCGAATGGGTCGTCGCCGCCACGGGGGGCGTGCGATCGGCCCGAGGTTATCTAGAGTCACCAAAGCCGCCGGCGCCCGCCCCCCGGCCCGGGCCGAGGGTAGGCTGTCCGGGTACGTTTAGCTGTGATAAATGCACGCATCCCCGGAGGACAGCGCTCGTCGGCATGTATTAGCTCTAGAATTACCACAGTTATCCAAGTAGGAGAGGAGCGAGCGACCAAAGGAACCATAACTGATTTAATGAGCCATTCGCAGTTTCACTGTACCAGCCGTGCGTACTTAGACATGCATGGCTTAATCTTTGAGACAAGCATATGCTACTGGCAGGATCAACCAGGTAGGTGCGCGCTGAGCCGGAGAGAGCGCGCGCCGCCGGGGAAGGAGGCGCGCGCCTCGCGGCGGGCCGGGCATCCCGCGGCCGCGGCGGCAACGAGGACGGAACGCGGCGCGGGGGGTGCGCGTGCGGCGCGCCAACGCGGCGCGAGAGGCGGGAAGGCGCGGCGGCGGGTGAGCCCCGCCGGCCCCGCTCCGCCCGCGGCGAGCGGGCCCCGAACGCCCGTCCGCGGCCGAGGAACGCGGCGCGCGGCGGCGTGGAGGGACGGGGGAAGCCACCCCGGGCCGGCCCCGCGGGCGGCGCGCGGAGCGGGGGGACAGGGCACCGGGCGGTCGCGTCGAGGGCCGAGGCCGGCGTCGAGCCCCGGGCCCTGTCCGGGGTCGGCGCGGCCCCGGCGGCCACGACGGCCGGCCGGGCCCCGGCGCCCGCTCGGGCGCGCACGTCCGCGCGGGGCCGCGCAGACGGGGTCGTCGGCAACCCTCGCCCGCACGCAACGCCGCCGACTGGCGGCGGGCGGCGGCGGACACGGAGGGGGGAGCCGCGGCGGGCCCGGGGGAGGCGATGCGCACCGGGGCGCGGAGCCCCCGAGTCGGCAAACACGGACGGAGAAGAGAGAGCGACGGAGGAGGCGGCCGGGGGGCCCTGAGGCGGCGGCGGGAACGGAGACGCGAGGCTCCCCGCGAAGCGCTCCGGGGCGCCGGAAAGCAGGCGTCGGTTGCGAGTCGGGCCACCGGGAACGCACGCGGGGGCTCACCGCCGGGCAACGAAGGCGGTCCGCGGCACCCGGGGAGCCGACTGGCTCCGTCTCCCCGTCAAAGACACACCGCCCGTCGGGGGAAGGCCCGGGGCCCGCCGCCCCCGCCGCCGCGGACCCCGCCGACCTCGCCACGCCTCACACGCGCGCGCGCGCCCACCCAACCCCGCCGCGTCACCGGGCCCCGAGGACGCCCGCCGTGGGAGCCGCCGTCCGCCCCCGA